>NW_015113003.1:399473-439737 GCF_001443285.1 Poecilia latipinna
AAAATGCCAAATTTTCCGCTGCGCCTTTTTTAAGGGGGGGGTGGGGGAAGTGGGTTTAAAAAAAAAAAAAAAAAAAAAAAAAAAAAAAAAAAAAAAACAGGAAATGGAGACAGACAGCGTCGGATGTCACAATTTGGTATTTCTACAAAGCTCCAGAGAGAAAGGCTAGCCTAAAGCCATCACAGCGTTATAGACAAATAAAGGGAGGACGAGCTGTGCCCACCTGGTCTTTTTTCTTCTCCCCTCTGCAGAGTACCGAACTCTCTGGTGAGCACGGAAAATCAAAAAATTAACGAGAGGGTAGCATTTTTTGCCCTCTGAACCATGTGAAATATGGCAGCGGTATTTAGAAAATGCTGCTGTCTTTTCCAAATACTGTAAAATATACCAGTGCGAAAAAAACATTGTTTTATTTTTTAAGCACAAAAAAAAGTTATAATTTCTTTCTGAAAATTATATATGAGGACATCATATAAACATTCACTCTTATTTTATTTATGAATCTATAAATTTATCTGGTAAAAATTAAGTACGATGTTAAATGTGGAAAACAGACCAACCATATGTTTCAGCGTCATGCACATTTTTCTCTCACATATATTGATTTGTATAGATTCAGTAGGGGATACAACGTTATAAAAACTCCAATAGGAAAAAAAAAAAAAAAGAGAGAGAAATGCAAGTTTATGACTCATCCAAAACTGTTTTCATGTAGTTCTGCTCAGCCAGATGGGCATTGAAGCTCCATTTAAAAGGCCAACCGAAGCAGTTTCAGAAGAGAGCGAGCGAGAACATGAATCTACCCCCGTACCGTGTCCGAGTGCAGCGCACTCTCTAAGTGGAAATCTTAACTATGGGACCTCTTCACAGCGAGGAGTTCTCTGCTTACATAAAAGAGCCGGGCGGCGTCTGGGACATTGCACTCGGGACTGGGTCATCCCGGTCCTCTTGTCTGAGTGGAAAAGAGAAAAACACGGACATTAATGTAAAAGCAAGAAAACAGGGAACATGTTTTTTTATTTACAGATGGGGTTGAAAGTTTCCGGCTGGAGTTGTTTCGTGTGAACTCAGTGTACTTAAATGTGGGACAACACGCAGGGAGTAACAGTTTCTGTACTGTATATTTGTTATCTGGAGACATATGTTTACCATCCTGTGGATCTAAAGTATTATTTTAGATGTTTTTTTGTTTTTTGTTTTCCTTTCGACAATGATATATTTATTAAATTAGATTTAGGATTTTGACAGTATAGGACATAAAAAGCATAAATAGCAAAGAAAAATGCTGTAGTTTTTTTGTTTTGTTTTTTTAAGATTGTTTTGTCAGATGAAACACATGGAAGAATTAATATGTTTTATTTTAGGGTGTTTTCTTTGGTTATAAAATGCACTATAAATACAAAGTTACTTCCTTGCACTGAATACATGTTGTTTATAAAATATATTTTCTGTATTCTTTATTAACTTGCAGTAAACTGTTGTATCTCTGCAGAAGACGACTTCAAGACAGTACTGCAAATGGTTCTGTTAGAATTTAATATTATTGAATCATGTAATCTGTTTGTCCTGTAAGTTGTGCTGAGACTTTACATTTAATATGAACTGGCACTGTGTTTATAAAACAAATCGAACTGAACTGAATATTAGTTATTTTGCACATTTCCTGGAAAAATCACCAGGAATTTGTCTCAATTACATTAAAGTGACATATATATATATATATATATATATATATATATATATATACTGTATCTCTGTATATACAGCATATATATGCTATATATGCAGATACAGCATATATATATATATATATATATATATATATATATATATGTGTGTGTGTGTGTGTGTGTGTGTGTGTGTGTAAATGGAGCAGAAAAGAAACTGGATTTTGGCTCTAAATTGTTACCATACTAAATTATAGCTAATGAAAATGAAAAGGTTAGATGGTGTGTGTCTAAGAGAAAATAATCAAACTGACTTCCTTTTTTTTGGATGAAGCAAAGTGCAGAGAGTGTTTCTGTTAAAATGAAAAACGTATAAATCAAATGCTTAACCAATATTTGTGACAGCTCGTTAAAAATATCTAATTTATCGTTGTTTTTCAGGTTTTTCAATCGGTTATTTAACTCAGTGTATAATGGAAGTATCTGTCATATGCAACATTTTCTTCCTAAATGTTAAAACTGAATAATCAACTTTTTTTCCCCATTTCTTTACAACATTGATTGTACCCAATTTCCTTCTTTTTTGGCAATTGTTTTTTTCCGACTCCCTTTGCTCGTTTCATCCTGTCTCTTCACATGAAGCCGAGAACACACACTGTTCAGAGTCCATAGAGCCACTGGAGTCCAGTGTTGGCCTGACCTGTCCACATTTTCTCCAGCCTGTCTCCGTGCTCCCAACATACCCTTGTAAAGCGTAGTGCTTCACACTCAGGCACCCCGACTCAGGCTTACGGGGAGCAGAGGGGTGTTTGCTTTGGTAAAAGAATGGATGCACTGGTCCTACACTGCCCTCAAATGGCAGCAGCCAAACTCGCACCCGTCATCACTTCTGCCAGTTAAGAGAGGAGTGATGGAGGCTGAGGCCACAGTGAGGCCAAAGACAAGAGGCGCCCAATCTGGAAAACCAGCTCGAGCAGATGCGTGTGTACAGATGAGGCATGTAGCTGGAAGGTTACAGGCAAGTGGCAAGAAATTTGCTTCCAAATGAATTCTCAGTTGTTGCGGGTTTAGTCATTGCATCCTTCGAGAGTTAAAAAGTCAGAACATTTTACATTTTAAGATGCAAAATGTCTTCTTATTATTATTATTTTATTTGTTTCATAATCATATTAAATAAATGTAATCATCTTTATGTGTCATCATTGAAACATTAGATTCTGATGATGATGTATTTGTTGTAATTTCCCCAACCAAGACGATATATGCATATATAAAGTGGAAAATATATTTAAAGTTACAAAACCACACGTGGAAATCCATTACATCCACTACACTCCATAAACAAGGGGCCCATAAAATATATTTGAAGTGTGTAGCACTTAATGCACATATTTTCACCACAATTTTCCTATCAAACATAAGTTGAATTTATTAGTATTAAATGTATTACTGATTTAAAAATACTTTCTTAAATAATAACTTGTCTTTATTCTGGATCCATTAAAAGTAGTTGTCACACTCCATGAAAATTATGTTTCTTAGAAAATAAATGTAGCCGTATTAGACTTAGTTCTCCCACCATGAAGTAGAAGTAGAGGATTTGATATGTTCTTTCTTTGAGGAATGTGACAGCTTTGTTAACTATAATAAATATAAAGATCTCAGAAATATGAGTAACATAAATTATTAATGTGACCTCGTTAGGTTATGGTGTACAAAGTTCAACAATGTGGATTTAATGTCTCCAGCTTTGTCTCTTGGCTAAAATTGCACATACATTTGAAAATTCTTAAAAACTGCTCAATTCTAAAACTTGTGCAGTTTGATGCTTTTGGCAAAATAGTTTTTAAAATTATTTTGCCAGGATTTCACTTGCTTGCATACAAATTAATACAATAGGTATAATGTGCAGTTCATAAATCCCATCACCAACAGAAAGGATGTGTATTGTATGCCTTAAACATACAAAATAGAAATTACATTTAAAAAAAAAAAAAAAAAACAGTAACTTTTGGTACCGACATTTTCTTTTTTGTATAAATGTTATTTCTGTATCTATTAAGAAATGAATTTATCCTCCATAAAAACTCTGCTTCTTAGAATGTGTGTGTAGCCATCTCAACCTCCGAACTTCCACAAGAGGGCAGAAGACAGGTATCAAATTTGATACAGCAGGTTTACGAGGAAAGTACTAACTTTTTTTAAAGAGATAATTTAAAGAGAAATTAAAAAATATACACACTTGGTGCCATCTCCTTAATTTAATGGCTAGTAATTTAATAAATGTAATGTTTGGGGGTTTTTTATGTTGTTTTTATTTTTTACCATTATACCGGCTTTTCTCTTTTTAGTGTCTTAACTGATAAGTTAAGATTTTTGGTCATTTGACAGGCCTTAGTGGTTTTTCTCCAACCAAAGAACCCCAAAAACATTACCAAATACCTCAAGTGTAAAACTAGATACACACATTTTGATTTTTCCATGAGCCCCCTTCACCCCCGCATTTTTATGCCAAAATAATTTTGCTTTTTAAAATGTGCTGGTAGCTTTTATAGACTATGCTTGTCCAAGATGGCTATATGCACCTATGCCGATGCAGTTCTTTGAATAAAGCGACAAATTTATTTAAGATGGAAAATGTGTATTAAAAATCATGAATTTGGGATTGTAGCGCTAAGCTATCCAAACCACAACAATGTAAATCAGTTGACCGCTACCGCTTTTCTCTACTTCTACATTTTAACAAGTACGCACACTACAATAACTCCCACGCAAATAAGTAAACTTGCGCACAGCGCTGCATATAGTTCATAAAGATAAATCTAGACAGTGAGCTGAGGCCCAGATGGCTTAGTCACAATGGCGGTGCAAGGCCGCCTTTGATGGGTGTGAGTGATTGATTTCAGGCTTGACTGGTTCTGATAGAGTCACCTCAGGAGGCGCCTGGCAACCGCAGGCCCACGCCAGAGCCTTTCTGCAAGGAACAAGATGGAGCTCAAATTTGTTGGATGCCCAGCAGCTTCATTCCCTGTCCCCATAGAAGTCCAATACATTCTGGGTACTTAGGAACCACTGGAATTGGATAGATTTTGTCACTAGCTTCAACTTTCAATGGCGAAAAGCAGTTTACAGTGGCGTAATTGGTCATTCAATACGTCCCAGCATGTTATCCTCAACACAAGACACGTCTATTTTCAAGTATTTCTTCTTCTTTTTTTTTTTTTTATATCTCATCCTCTGAAAAAGCCCAGAAACAACAGCGAAGCCGTGATTTACAACAAAACCCAAAGATAAGCACAATTGGTATGGTACAGACGACTCACTCAAATAATTCTGCTTGATTTTACATCCATATGGTTTTTCCTTTGTTGCTTTATGCTCTGTTGAAAACGCTGTAATTTGCCCGGCGTGAAGATATTGAGCGATAGCTGTAATGGAATATGACTGTCATCTTGGGGTGACATTTTCAGCACTGCCACTGTGCTGCGACCGACTCCGCTGAGCTTGCTGGGCGGGAGGGCACTGTGTTCTCCAGTAACATATTTGCCCCGGAGTCATCTCAGTTACCCGCTACAGTGTGACATGATTTGACAATCAATTAACCGTCCCCTCGACGAACGAGACCCCTCGATTAGAGCCAGTCCGTGACGTAGCGGAAGGTTTTCCTCAAATAGATGACCTGTCGTTGTAAAAGGAAAAGTTTTGTCTTAAAAATGAGTCTGAATTAACGTTTACTTTGTTCCCGACAAGCTTTTTCCTGAAGGAACATACAAGCATGGGTTATAGAGAGAAAATAACGAAAGGAGCTGTTAAAAACTACACTCACAAGATGAAAATAGCCTGTAAAAATGAAAAAAAATTGACTTAAATCTGCAATTATATTTTATTTCTAATCACACCGCCTAATTGCTTTAACTAAGAAACTGCACTCTGATTTGCCATGGCAGTAGAATTTCCATGGTAATAATTACTACTCCGATGACATTGACATCAGGCAGGTACACTTGGCCTCATTTGAATAATTAATATCTTAAGACGCACTGCTCTTTCTCCGTTTCCCCTCTTTCTTCAATCATCCTCCGTTTCTGCTTCTAATTGTGAGTTGTTGTTTTCTTTAAGGATGGGATTGATGAGGCCTGTGCATAATTTACCAATTAGTTCTACACATGTAAGAAACTGCAGCATATAATAACAGTGTCACATTTACTTAAGATTAAAGTTTAATGTGTCTTGCTGCCGATGACTTGAGAAATTAATTTATCTAAGAATATCCCCGAAGCTATTTTTTCTGGAATATGAATTATATGTTAGAATACATTTGAGGAGTGAAAGAGCAGAAATATTGTCACCCAAAGTCTTAATTAATATCTACTTTAAATTATGCTGCTGATAGTAAACAAGAGCTGCTGAAGAAGCTGTTTGAAATTCAAACCTTTTTTTTTTTTTTTTTTCTCAGACATAAAAATCTATCAGAGGGGTATAGCTGCCACTCACATAGGCCCGGCTCCAAACAGACATATATCTCACTGGAGACGGAGGGGCGGGCAGCGAGGTGACAGAGAGGGCAGGACAGCGCTGCCCGCCTGGGGAGTTTGGCATGTGCCCTCCCTGGGCCTCCTGCAGACCTGAGGTCAAAGTAAATAAAGGGGCGATCGCGAACCGCCTCCAGCAACCCCCTTACAAACCCTTTCCCCTGCACCCCAGTAGCAGGAATTGGGCTCTTTATGCAGTAGCCACGCCCTCTCTGCGCTATCCATACCCCTACTATCTATGCCGCCTTTTTCTGCATTCTCCAGCTCCACGTTGAGGCCAAGGCCCCTTTTCTCCACCATGTCTAGCATGGCAAACAGCGTTGGGGCTATGCCATGTAGAATATAGTGAAACACGTGCACTTAAAATGTACAGCTGTACTTGAATCGTATGTAAACATATACACAAGAAACAGTGCCTCGCAGAAATTCAATATTTATCCCGCAACCTTTCCTGAGCTTTGTCACATTATAACCACAAACTCCATTGTATCATGGTGTGATAGAACAAGGCAAAGTGGAATATAATTGTGAACCAAGTGTGGCTTTGCACAGCCACATTTAGTGACAATTAAACACATCATTTTTGGCCATTACCTATAAATAAGCCAAAGCTCAAGAGGAAATAAATGGAGAGAGTCTGTAAACAACAATTTTCAAGTCTTGTCACAAGTTCTTGATGTGGTCTGAACTCTAACGGGGCCATTCTGACACATAAATACTTTGATCTAAGTCATTAAATGATACCACTGACTGTATATTTAGGGTAATTCTGCTGGAAAGTGATCGTCCTCTCCAGTCTCAAACCTTGCAGCCTCCAACACGTTTTCTTGCATTATTGTGTTATATTTACTTGTATCCATTTTTTTTTTTTTCCATCAACTCTCCATGTTTCACCATTGGGAGAGTTTGCACAGGTAGCATGTAGCTAATCAGCCCAGCGTTTGATTAACGTGACCCAAACACCTTCTTCCATGCATGACTTTGGGTCGGTCAATCATTTCCAAGTACCAATAGAATTGTTTGATCAAAACAGAAGTCAGGCGATATGAATACTAAATCTAGCTGTAGGATTGTGACACATCACATCGCACACATGCACGCATTTACACACTTACATACCTATAAGCTAGTTTGATCGGTTCTCCATCTTACAGAGATTACAGGCGAGCCACGCGCATAAACACAAGCATATGTGCATGAAGACACACACACCTTCTCCGGTAATGAAATCCAAACCTCCATTTCATTCAAACAGATGAATAAGGCCTACAGACTGATTTCAACTAGACATGGGGAAAGAGTGTGTATTCCCCCTATAAGTTTAAAAAGTGGAGAATGGTTCACAGATAATAAAACAATAAGAAACTGTGGAGCTCGCTGAGCTCATAGCAGGAACCACAGGTTTTGCAGTGTGAGATGAGATCTTAGGAGACTTGTAAGCTCGTGTTAAATGTCTGCTCATAGTGGATTACACTCACGTTATTCTCCTGAAAAGGATTTTTCTTTTTTTTTTTTTTTTTACTAGTTCTAATAAAGCAAACTTTCAAACTTGTTACACATTTTGACACCCAGTCACCTCTGAATGCATGGCGGTGAAGCATCTGGAGCTTTACCACATCTGAAATCATTTACAACAATCCACAAAAGAACACTATGCCTACATCCTCTAAGTTAACGTCAGGGCAAAGACGACACATGGAGAACAACTCCCTCTCTCCTCCTCTTCCTCCTCCTCCTCCGCCACCTTTTCCCATCCCTCCATCCTCCCATCCCGTCCCTCCCGCTGGAGGAATTCCCAACCCTCTCTGCAGGTAGCCAGCCAGCCAAGACCAGCAGAACATGTGTTTTCCTGCCCTGTTTGGGTCAAAGCGGGGTCGTTCATTCATTCCCCGTGATATAGCGGCCCAACTCGCCTGCTTATGCGCTTTGTATCGCATGCCGGGGCCCTCACAACAGTTGATGAATTCCACTCATACAAGTATGGATAGATAGGAAGATGGAGGACATAAGCAGGATAGCAATGAAAGGACTCCATCGAGAGAGTAAGAGACCCCCCTCTGCTGCCTCCAGACGCATCTCGTCTCAGCCAGTTTGCAACTCAATCAGAGACATGTGCAATGTTTGGAGAGGATTTGTATGTTATGCCGTGTTTTTTTTTTTTTTTTGTTTTGTTTTTTTGTCCCCTCCCCCCACCCCCCTCCCACTTTTCAGATGTTCAAGCCGGGGATGGTTTTGAACTTTGACCACAAAGTTATGAATTTTCTTTTAAGGCTCAAAAGAGCTTAAGGAAAACATTTCCAGGAGAAAGGACACAGGATATTCGACTTTCAAAGCCAGTTAGTATTATTCGGGGTTGTCGTGTTTTTTAATCATGCTGTTTCCTCAAGTTGGTTTAGTCCAGTCTTTGGAACATCCATAATATTTCTTTAAGGAGCTCAAGACTACAAAAACACAACACGGCTAAACGATATTATGATACTTCAATTTATTTTGTTAAGATGCAAGGCTCTAGATAAATGTTTTAAAAAATGACAAATTCCACTCTTTAATATATTCAGTTAAAAATAGCTGATTTCAGCTAAATTCCTTTGTTTCCCCATTCTAAAGTAAACAGAGGGAAGGATCATCAAAATGATATCAAAGCAACTAAAGGGGCAGATTTTTTAAAAAATGACATGACTTGGTTGTAGATTGCTTGATTTACTTTGTTTCTTTTTTTTTTTTTCAAAGAAGATATACCAAGACAAATGCTTACACTGGTATTTTTCCTATTGAACATCCTCTTGGCTCACTGCTGCTGTGTTTAGCTGTTTCTTTTTTTCTAGACAAAGTCATTGAGATGACATTTGTTGGGAATTTGGTGCATTATTAATGAACTAAATTAAGTGGAAAAAAAAGAGTACTTCAATGCACTTAAAGTAGTCACTTGGGAAAATATCCTAATTATATAAATCGATTCTGCTTTCATCTGCAATCCCGACGAAAGAGTCTTTTTTTTTTTTTTTTGCAGTCTTCGAAGAAAAGAAAATATAATCCTTTGTGCAGCATTAGCATACGGTTATGCATGCAAGCCCCTGTAACAACAGCTGTAGACAAGCTGAGATGGCTGCAGCACTAATGAGACATAAAATGAATAAACAACAATAATAACACTTAGGTATCGCAGCCTGTACTTAATGTTTATCAGGTGTCGTGGCGCCCATGACACAGTGCTGAGTAAGACTCGCAACAGGAGGCATCCCCTTGGCCCCGCAACCAGCATGTGGGCACCGGCTGGAGCTGAAAAGGCGAGACAAGAGATTAAGGAGGCAAGGAGCTTTGTCTGTGTACCCTCTTTGCCTCAAACCCAAGCCTGATCCTCCGCTGCAACACACACGCACATACATCGTGGTCCCATTTTTTCTTATTACCGTAAGCACGGAGAGAAAGGAGAGAGTGAAATGGTACTTACTAATGGACCAAAAATGTACCTAACTCCCTTGCCTTTCACTTTCCAAAAGCGCTGAAGAACCATGCACTCACCAAATCTGTTCTCTGTCCCACTGTTAAGGACTACATTTAGTCAATCATACAGAGCCCTGTAAGGACTGGATTTTGGGACATTTTGCAAGACTGGATGAAATTTGAGTTAATGGGTAGAGAGTTGGTGGCTGAGTGAAGAAGCCAGGGAGAGTAGGTAGTTAAAGAGCAGAACAGTGCCTTAGGGTACTCAGTGTATCCGGACTCACACAGGGAAAAGTGTATTTATCAACTTAATAGCAGGTGTCTGATTGAACATGACTATGATTACAGTAAGTTGTTCCTTCTCTTGGCTCCTCTTCTTCCTCATCACGCGACCCCCTTTCTCCGCTTCCTCCTGCTTTCAACCTCACCATCAGCCACCTTCTTTTAACAAACATTTTACAGCAGCTGCTATTGTCAACAGAAACTGATTTTTTTTTTTTTTTTTCCACCCAAGGGCATATTACAAATTAAATGCATGCTTATTTAAATGCAGAGTACAAGTAGTGTCAACAGCTTGAATCGGCAGTGCCGTATCAAGCATGGTAGTTATTTCCTAAATTTTCACGGCAAAATTTTGCTAAGTTGTGTGAGTTAAAGTGAAGGGTTGCCATGCAACAGCAGTTATGGCAGTATAAAATTATTTGAACTTTTTGAAACATTTTTAACAAGTCACCTTTAAAAAAAAAAAAAGTTATACATGTAATTTAATAAAAGCCAATGAAGCAGAAAAAAAACCTAATTAACGTCCGTCAATATTTAGATTTTTCAGAAATCTCCAGTTTGATGCGCTTTTTCGCTGACAAGTCTCTTTCCTCTTTTATTGCCTTTTCCTGTTTACATGTGTATCAAGCAGTTGTTTAGGGATTATATCGCCGTTGCAAATTTGCATTTTCCAAACATTCTGTGGCGTGCCTTATTTATTTTAGTCCGAATACGTACAAATAAATCTGAAATAAATAGATGTTTTTGCTGATTTCTATACCGCGCAATGTTGCATTTAGCACAGACCTGAAGCAAAAGCTTGTGCGTGTGCTTTTCTGAGAGGGAAACATTTGAATAAACAAAACTGACTTGTGGAATAGGGGGAGAGGGAGCCATTTAGCTGATAAGGCAAGGAAGGCCCTTCAGGTGTCTCCTGCTCCACTGCTGTGTAAATGAGCTCCAATTAAACAGGCGGCCCCTTGCTCCGGGTCTCCCCGCAGCCCTCCCCAGACTCCTCCATCGCTAAAGCCTCCCCCAGCCCCTTGCTGCTCGCCGTAAGGCCCAGCCCACCCCACGGCTCCTGCAGCTGCTCGCTCACTCCCAGTCTCTGTTTCTAACTCACACTGCGTGACCCAAAGGCCTGCTCGACTTGTGTGTGTGTGTGTGTGTGTGTGTGCGTGTGTTAACAGTTGTCTATTGATGTGTTTGCTTGTCTTTGCATTTCTCTGTGTTTGGAAGCCCAGCAGCATTTCAGCCTGTTGTCATCTCCTGATAAGTGACAGAGCGATCCAAGTGTCGCATCTCTACGTCAAGTTGCTTTGTTCGCATTGCTCTGAAATTAAAAACTTTGTTTTTTAAACATAAAATAAAAAAAATAAAAAGAAGACCTTTGTTTGATAGGAATCATTCCTTATAACCCATGCACCCATGCGTTATGATATCTAGACGCATCTTTTGGCCAATGACAGAATGTTAACAGTTTGCAAACATCATCTGATTCCTCAGAAGGCCTTTGACGTGCAACAACAGGGGCCAGGGAGCAGCAGGCGTTTTGGCCAATTAGACAAGGTGGTGATTTAGGTGACCAGATTGGGAAAGTCACTGCTGGCTGCTGGCCAGGCCACTGGGTTGCAGCCCTCAGATGAGGAAACCATGCCACGAGTTCCTGGAGGACCAAACCATCAAGATCAAGTTTTAAAAGTATTGCCGCAACATTCGGAGTAAAGTATGTTGGGTCAGCAATGACACGTTTTATGCTAAATTAATTTATCTAAGAATATCGCTGAAGCTATTCTTATATAAATCAGCAATGATACTTTTTTATGAGTTAAGGTGCATAAAAAAGACAAGTTAGATCCAGTTAATCTTAATTATTAATTATTAGAACACAGATGAGCTGTAAATAAGATAATATGAGCTGTATCATTACCTATTATCATGAGCTTGTGATTTAAACTTGACATGTTTAGGCTCTTACTTTGAAGTAAGACAAGAAGTAGTTCTTGAGATTTCTGTTGTGTAATTTACCACTTTCGAACTGAGTGGCAACATTTTGGTCAATCCAGAGGAAAAAGGTAACTGGGTAAGCAACTAACTTCTAACAACACAATAATTATGGAGCTTCATATTGGTTTTTAATTAAAGGGCTATTAAGATCAGACTGAATCTGAGCTTTTTTTTTTTTTTAGCTCAAAATCTAAAAAAAAAACAAACACCTAAACTGGATCACTTGATAGTTTGAAAAGGTTCTCTTTTAAAAAAATATTTCAAGATTTATAAAGCTTTTCTTCTATTTCTGATAGACACTGGGCCCATTAAAACTACAGTGTAGGTGTCAAAACTTTTAAGCGTACTAATTCAAAGCAAGCATTTTGACAGCCAGACAAGCTTCCTCAAAATCCAAATGTTAGCAGACAAGCCAACCTTAGCTAATTATTTCTGCACCACATTCTGAAAATGTACAATTATGTTTTGTACGGGGAAATAAAAGGATTAAGTGTTAAAGTTTAAATGCATCAATGCTATTCTCCTGTCTTGTGCTGTTGAAAATTCTGTCTGCATAGAATCTAAAATTGCCTCTGTTTATGTCAGAGCCGCTAGTCAATCTGCTTCCCAGATCGGTCCCACTTACCGTAAGAGAAAGAAACAATTACCTGCTCTCCTCAAGGTATATAGCCCCTGTCAGTGGTGCCTCGTGCATAATACATACCTGACATTCTTCAAACGTTACCTGCCACATGTAACCAGTCTAACAGTAAAAGGTATTTGTCTGCACCCCTGCTGCTCCAAATGCTAGATATTTAAAATTAATGGCAGAGATTAAGATACCTTAAAACCCACAAATGGTATATTTAAATATTAAGTCACATGTAATTAAGCAGGAAGAAATATTCATTCCTGTTGTTAGGGCAATTATAACAATTTCCATCAAGGGATTTCTCAGCTTGGCTTTTGTTCTGAGCGATAGTGATTAACATTACGTCTAATTGAAGTCATTTTCCCGGACTTGGGTTATTTCTCATCCCTGGCCTCAGAAAAAGAGGAAGCTGGACAGAGCGCCAGCAGCAGGTGGCGGTGGAGGTTTTAACTATTTGATTTTCTCCTCTCTGGTTTCTTCCTGTGAGCATATTTGACTGTGCATGGGGGGGTCATCTGCAGGTGCCTGTGGTGGTCAGTTTTCCCAGAGGGAGAGGTGAATCAGTGGACAGTCGGAGATGAGGACACAGTGGGGAAACGCCACTGGGGTTAGCAGCCATTTCCTTACATCACTTAGGAAAAAGAAAGGAATTAATTGTGTGATGTCCACCTTGTTGGGTGGCAGCCGCTCGCTAAAAAATCACAACGTTGTGTTTTCCTCTAATCAGACGAGCCTATTAAAATGACAGTGGGAGTCAGTCTTTTAAAGTGAGTTCAAAATTAGTAATTTTATGGATAACTTTATGATGGCTCTAACTTTTACCTCAACAAGAACATTCGGTAGCTTAATTTAAAATCAAACATATTTTAGAAGGATATAAATCCTTTGATTGAACTTGAAAGTAGTCAGTATTTTTATTTATTTATTTATTTATTTTTTTGGGCTCTAACAGCCCTTTATTTGAAAGTGCTCAAATATAAAAGCAGGGTATTAAGAGAGAGAGAAGACATGCAGCAAAGGGCATCAGACCAGTAACTGAACCTCCGACAGCCGTATTTATAACTAAGGCCTCCTTATGTGGGTTGTGCTTAAACCCTGCGCCACCACAGCACCCCAAAAGTAGTCAATATTTTAACTAATTTGATATTACCTTGCTGGTGAATTTCAGAAAATACTGTTGAACTTCCTGTGAGGAAGTAGCAATTTGAGTATCCCCTCTCTAGACCATGTGAGGGAGGATGGATGGGGAGGATTGACACAATTTGAAAAACGGATCAGTTTATCAGCATGACAGTATTTTCCAGGTTTTTACTTTGACACCATTAAAACCTCTGAGGTGCTTTGAAAAGAATCCAACTGTCTAAACACCAATGAAATCACTGTTCTAGAACACTGATCAGTGTGGACATTTTTTTTTATCCCTTTTATCTGAGACACTTGTTGGCATCAACATGTGATTTATTTAGGGGAGAAAAACCAGAATGTTTTGTCTTTATGGACATTGTTTACCTCAAGCAAATTGCTCCAACATTTAAGATAATATGCATCTTGAATGTATGGTGCTCTGATTTTGACACAAAACAGTGTTCTGTTTGGGTAAAGGGTTGTCTTTATGCTATAAAAATACTTTTGCTATTTTAAGACGGTTTATGTTATACTTTGAGCTTGCCAACATATTGACTTATGTATTCACTATTGGTGTCAAAAGGCAAGGCTCCACTCGGAGTTCCAACGGTAGAGTGTTCCAATAGGCCTGGTAGGTGGGAGCACAGATTACGGAAATTGTCACATAAACACTTCGCGATCAAGGAGATGACAGAGTAGTTTATTTCCATAGTTACCATAGTGACCACGGTAACTACGGACGAGCTGCTGAGATCCACAGGTGAGACGGGAGAATCTAGACAAGACACATTTTAAGTCTGGCATTCCTCTACTCAACTCTTTGGAAGAGTAGTAAAAAGAAAGAAAGTCATAAAAAGTCCCATATGCAACTTCTTATGACTGTGGTACCATTTGCCACAAGCCATGTGGGGAACAAAGTGCAGATGCACTTGTCAGAAAAGTCCAAAGTTGAATTTTTTTGGCCTACATGTAAAATGTATTTGAAAGGCAATACTCACTCACTGTACATACCATCTCCATGGTGACACATGGTGATGGCTGCTGTAGGGATCATGTTGTTCCTTAGGGACCAGGAAGTTGATTCAAAGGTGAAGGAATAATGGCCAAAAGTTGAGACTGTTGTTGTGCAATGCTGACAGGGACACAGGCTAAAAGACAAGTTGTTGTAATTGCAAGTAAATGCTTTTGAACCTTGTACTGAGTGAGAGAGTCTGAATACAAATGCTTACCATACATTTCAGTTTACTTTTTGTAAAGCATGTTGAAAGTATTCTGTCATGTTGTCATTGTGTCATCAATTACTCTGTGTTGGTCTGACATAACTGTGATAAAATGCCATTAAAATCAGTTTTAGTTTGAGGCTGTCGTGAGGTTGTGGCAAAATTTAAACTTCAAGTTTAAGGGCTATAAGGCCTTTGCAGTGCACTGGGTAGCTGTGACTACCCACAACATTATCAATTCCATTTTTGGGAGAAGACTTTAGGAACATTAAGATGTGCAAAGCCAAGATATGTTCTATTTTTAAAATTCTGGTAGTTCAAGAATGTTTTGCATTGGCATAGACTTTGACTGGACATCCCCACATAACAGCAGCAGCAAAATGACTCAATTCCTAGCATGCATGTGAGTTCTAAGGTCAACATAATATTAAAATCAACATCTCTGACAATAGCATCAAAGGCTGCATGAGTGTACTTAAGAACTGTCTGGGATTGCATGAAGAGTATAGCAGCCTTCCTTGTCATTGAACTAAGTCAGTGGTTTCTGAAAGCTTTTAGAACAAACTAGATGAGTAAGTACTAAAACATTCATGTTCCTCCATATTGGCCAGTAGTTTCAAACAATAATGCAGCTGGTTTCTTCATGAAGACAAAAAAAAAAAAGGGAAAATACTCTTCCTATCCATTAGGAACACAGTAATTGGTATATCCCACTGGGTTTATGGAAAATGATTGGGGTTTGGTGTAACTTCCAAATCCACTTTACAACTTCACTTCAAGCATGTACCAGAGCTGTTCCTGGTCCACTGTTGTCCACTTCACATTATTCTGGAAGTTTCTGATTTTTTTTTTTTTTTTTTACAAATGTTCTTGAGCACATTTTATAATATAAATGGTTCACTTATTCATGGTGGGCTATGTTTACATTAGAAAATGTTTACTTGCTCCTAAATAGGGTATTAATAACTGCCTGTGCTGAGAATAGATCTTTGTATTGCTGAGGTGGGCGAATAATAGAGGACAGAGTAGCAAGATTAAGTTCGGTTGACATTGTCAGTCAAACTGATAAAGTGGTATATTGAATTTCTGTTTTGGATGACAAGTTCACCACTGCTGTTTGTCATTTATCAGGATTGTCATTCATAACTCCCAAGTTATTTACCTAATCATTTGTCAAAACCCAGCCAAACTATCTAAAGGCTGCTGCACAGACAGAGGTCCAAGATATCTTGATACCTTCATTAGCTGGTGTCCGTGCCAGATAGTGAAAATCTATTTCCAAATGTGTCTCGGTGTAAGTAATATGCCTGCACACTGCCATGAGTGACACGGGTCTCTCTTCGGCAGCGCCGTGACCCGTTTTAAAGATCAACGCCGTCCCGTGAGCGTGTACGCAGCAGTTGTCCTCACACTGAATGTTATTACAGAGAGAAGGAAGGTCAGACTGCTGCCTTGATGATACATGGGAAGTGCTTTCAGATTAAAGAAAAAAAAAAAAGTCTTCCCTTTTTTTCTGCCGTGTCGCATATTGACCTTGGCATTTTTGACAATAGCATCCATCACACGAGTAAAACCGTTCCAACAGGCAACGCTGGTCCTCCGAGCAGCCAAGTGAATCAGATTAAGGAATAACACCAGTAGATGGATGCTTGACGTCAAAGAAACAGAGGGATCAGTCTTCCCATTCCGTATGCATTCCACTTCCTCTGCTAACCCCCCACATACCCACAGCCTGGCTGGATTATGTTTCTCCAATTTTGACACTAATGATTAACGGCTGTGAGATTACAGCGTTTTTTTTTTTTTTAATCGATCCGCCAGCACCGAAGGGGTGATTAATATAGACGAGCATTGAGAGGTTGTCAATTTAATCATCTGTTGACCACATGGTCAATCAGTTTAGAAAATGATGGTGCTTTGTCTCCATGATGACAATTACTCATGTAATTTCAGCACGATTTGTACTCTTGGGGATTATTTTTTGTTCACTGTAATTTTAAAAAATATAACTAAATATAATACATATAATAAATATGTATTTAAATATTTCTCATGCATCAGTATGGGCTTGCAGACATATTTATAGCTATTAATACTAATTAAATACACATTCACCCCTTTGATATTACTGCGGATGATTTTGCAAGAAATTTCTATATCTAAAAAAATCCTAACAGAAGCAATATCAAGATAAAAAAAATATTATTTATTAAATAAAGCCACTTAGCTTGAAGTTGAAAATACATATAAGTTTTAATATAAGTACTATAAAATTTGTTCAATTAAATAAAAAAAAGGTGTTAGAATAAATATATGTTTTATTTTTAAAAATCAGCAGGGAATAATTCAAGCTTCATGGAAAAATACAGGGCTTAAGAAAAGCTAACTCTCCCTCGTCTAATGTAGAAAAATGTTAACATTTACAAGTTGCATGAATTTTTTATTTATTATTTTTATTTTTTTTTTAATAAGCTGATTAAATTGTTTAAATAAACCTAACAGACTGTAGCTGTACGATCTCCTCGACTGCTGGGATTTCCTGGCTTTTGTGGTGAAGTACAGCAGCACAAAAGCCAAAGCTTTATACAGAGCCAACATGGAAAAAGACATTAACTCTGCACGCGTGGATGTGTGTGTGTGTGCATGTTTCAGAGAAGGGCTGCACTGCAGCACTCAGCTGGGAGCATCCAGTCACTGACCCCTGTCTTCCCAACTGTGTGGAGAAAACTCTTCAGCGTGCATATATGTGTGTGTGCGCGTGTGCCTGCGTGAGTATGAAAGAGGAAGAGGAGTGTATGTCTGCAGGACAGAAAGTCAGTGAGACAGAAGTACAGCACAAAGAACAGAGGAGCATTGTGCACCTCAGGCCCTCTCGTCCACATGCTGTCTGTACACAGCCCGAGGAGAAGTCCTGAACCGCACCGGCCTTTGCTCTTTGCACTGACACCGACTCACGCAGGGCAACATGGCGGGCCTCGCAGTGTTTTTTCTGGCCTGACCGGGTTCCTCGGACTCCTGAAACCGTAAATACTCAAACTGTCGGTTTTCGTGGAGCTGTTTCTAATTTAACCATTTTCCTTTTTAAATTCGGTAGTGCGTTTTATTCAAAACTGAATTCTGTAAATATTGCCTGTGTGCCTAAGCTTCAAAATGTATGATTAAAAGAATAAAAAGTGCAATGTGTGAAATGTAAATAAAAAAGTATGTATAAATTGCAATTTTCACAAAAAAAAAACTCCAGTAAATACAATCACTTTTAAAAAAAAAGTCCAGCAGCTGACAATTTTGATTGAATAAAAATCTGAATATAAAAATGTAAATGACAATGAAATTTACAAAATACCTAATAATAGTAAAACAAAATTTTGCACAATCAACAATCCACAAAAACATAACAGAAAAGTAGCATTTGCAAAGCCATTTCTTTCCCATCTGCTGCTGCAACCAAATTTGAAAATAAAAGCCTCTCTGATTTTCTCCTTTATTGGTCTCAGGGTGTTTTCTACAATCAAGTTTTACTGTGTGCCAGCAGGACCCTGTGTCCACGGGGACACTCTGGAGAAAGAGGTGAGCACCAAGTGCTGTGTTTCCCCACTCATGCTATCACCACCACACTGTCATGGCTTTCTGTCCCACGTTACTTTGCGTCCGGCCTCCCCAGATGCTACAAAACAACAGGATGGCACCGCAACAGCTGCATGATCTGCAGCTCTGTCCACTTAAAGCTCGTTTCAAACAATTCACCGAAGCTTTTATCCATGCTGATATGACTACAACGAAAGAAAAAGACCTGACCTTTTTAGCGACTTACAAACTACCCTAAAATGAAGACAATACTTTCATTGTTTCCTCTTTTTGAAGAGTGGGGATACTGGGTGCAATGCACCGAGCAACATCAAACATGGAACAGGAGCACCCTCTACTTATCGAAAGTCAAAATGCAGGATTTCGCCTTGCTCCCAAAAATCCTTCCTGTTCCGACGGCTGCAACTGTCCGAGAGCCAAGCCGCGTTCCCGCTCTCCACAATTTTAACAGAAACCATGAGAAAGGAAACAGCTTTAAAGGCTTCATCAACTGTGACCAACCGCCGTCAGCAGTAACCCGTGTTATACAGGCCGCAGTTATGACACCCTCAAAGGGCTGCCCCTGGGGAGGCGGGCGACAGGGAGGGGTTACAAGCGGGGAACAGGGCCTCAGAAGTTTCCCACCTTCCCTTGAACCACAGCCGCACACCCTCGGCAGGAGGCGGACAGGGCCAGCTTTGAAAAATAACACCTTTGTGATCCCCTGTCTTTGGGGATGGACCGTGGCCTGCAGATGGCTCTGGATACTCTCTGTGTGGACGGATGAAAAGGAGAGAAAAGAGCAGGATGAGGAGGAAAAGCCAAACTGAAAACTCTTAACATTAGAATCTTTTTTTTTTATTATTATTATTGTTCAGGTTTTTTTTTGTTTTGTTTTGTTTTGTTTTCAGGGATTTGCATTCAAAACCATACTAATTATTTGCATCTACCTAAGTAATTTTGATTGACCTTTGCACATAGACGCAAAAAAATCTGTCAACACAAGGTGGACATAATGGCAGCCTAATAGCTGCATAAGTAGCTTGAAAATGTATTGATGCCCTTTAAAGATTTTCATACTTTGTCATGTCTATTAAAAAACAAAACAAAGTCATAGACAATTATTAAGCCTGAGAAAAATGATGCATGGTTTGAGCTTTTTATTTTTACAGATAAAGATCATAAAAGTAATGCATAATTTTTTCAGCCCCCTTTACTAAGGCAGAGAGTCTAGTCTAGCAAATACTAGACTCTCTTTGCCATTTGAGAGTCTAGGAATATTTTTCTCTTATTCAATATTGTAAGAAAACAATTCTGTATAAACCACAAAATGGAGACCAAGGTCTACAGCAGATATGTAATTAATAAAATTGTGGAGCGGTTTAAAGAGGTGTTACATTATAAAATCATAAGCTTTCAATATTTTCCAGAGTGCCTGTTAATTCATCATCTCAAAGTGAAAAGAGTATGATAAAACTCCAAACTTACCAAGACGTGTACACCAACTAAAACTGACCGACTGGATTGGGCAAGGCAAACATTCATAAGAGAAGCAGGCAACATATCCACAGAAACTCAGGAAGAATTTAAGAGACCCACTGCTCAGATGAAGGAATCTGTTGACAGGACAACAATTATAAGTAATTATTCTAAAAGAAACTGCCCAGGTAAGAGACACAGCAGACATGTGGAAGAAGGTGAATTGGTTGAATGAAATGTAAACGTTTTTTTTTTTTTTTTAACAAAAAAGCATCTGCTGTAGGGAGTATTCTTCCTCAAAGACAGAAGCTGGTCAGGTTTTATGTGAAGGTGGATAAAACTTAAGACTTAAGACTGTGGTGAAGGTTCACCTTCCAGTTTGGCAACAACCTCCAAGCTCCATTGTAATGATTTAGATCCGAAAATATTCATGTGTTGACTTGTTTTGCAATTGGGCATGCAAAACATGTCTCTAGATGTGCACAGCTGGTGGAAACATCTCCCAAAAGACTGATATTGAAATGAAAAGTATGGTATTGAGGGACTAAATACACTTCTTAGATTATTTGTAAAAAATAAAAATAAAAAAAAACCTCCAAAAATCTTAAGAATTACTATCGTCTGACAACCATGTGTCAGTTTTCTCCCTGTTAATTATGCCTCTGTCTTGGCCTATTACATGAGATCTCAACAAAATGCCTCATAGTTTCTGGTTTTAATTTTACAAAATGTGACAAGTTCAATAAGTATGAATACTTTGCAAGCCACTGTAAATAAAGTCAAACAGAAAGACACAGACATTCAAAATACACTTCAGAGTTATGCAGTGGAAGGTGAACTTCTGTTGACCCAAACTTCCTGACAGTATTGAATTGAAAACATCAAACTCATTTCTTGCCCTAAATTTTGGATTGAACTTTAGCTGTCCTACTATAACATTTTCTTTTAAATAAAGATTTTTTTTTTTTTTTTGCTTTGTTGCCACAACATGATTTTCCATTCGTTCAAGACAGAAAATGTTTTCTTGCAGACAGACACTTTTTCTGTCTCCACACATTTGAACTTCAAAGTGTATTAGTTCTCACCTACAAGAAGTGAAGTTACAGCTTTCAAACACAAGCATGCTGCTTGCAAAGTCAGCACGGGTGTAGGTCTGGAAGAAGACAGCGTCTTGCGGAGGCTTGTGTTGCCTCCAAACAGCTGTGGTTGCCTCCTTTGTGTTATTTGGAGGGCCTGTTGCCCCCTTCCCTATTCACGGCTTTCAAACCAGTCTCACTCACTTCTCACTCCCTGGGTTCCTCCTCACAGGTCATAAATTAAGCCGAGGGAGGGGAGGCTAGAGATCAGAAGGGGAGAAAAGGGGAAAAAAAGATCAGTCAGGGCCTTATTTCATTTACACAGTTAAACATATGAAAAAATACTGTTTCCAAGAGTTTCCCTGAGCAACTTGTGAGAGACATTTGTAGATTGGTAATTTAGCCGGAGCGATTAGGCTCATCTCGTTGCTGTTGACAATATATGTTATTTTAATGACCACAATTCGTGGCTAAGAGCTTCTGTGATGCTGTGCATATGTTGGTGCGCAAGAAGAAGGGTGGGTTGTGGAGTCGCAATATGGTTATGGTGACAACCAAACAGCCTCTCCTGTCAAAACAAAGCCTGCTTGTGGTGAATTAAAGCCAGAAGCAGCACAGTTCCAACCTTTTTGTTGCCATGGACTTGAGCTCAGATGGACCAAATTCTTATTTTCGCTTCCTATTTTTGGGGGCTAAAGAAGCATAATAGACACATTGTATTCAGTACGGTTGGCAGAACATACTGTGACAATGACTTAATGACATGAATAGGAGAAATATTGCACAGTTCAGCGGCTCACTTCACGTGCCATTATCCCCTTTTGTGATACGGAGAGATCAAAATTATGAAATATCATGCGGCACATGTGGGATCTATTCAGCGATGTCACAAAAAACTCCCATTGCAAAAAAAAAAAAAAGGAAAAAAGAAAAAAAGAGAAAAGCGTTAAATGGCTTTGCATGGCTGTGTACGGAACCATATGGACACCTCCACATCTCCTCATTTCATACATGTTTCTTTTGACATCAATAATGCCTTGGTATCCAGTGGCGTCTGGAACGCATCCAAAACAATTATAAAGTTGCCTTGGAAACTGAGGTCCTGTGCCAGGGCGAGGCATACTGTCTGCGCTCAGATAACCACATGGAAAGTCAGAGCAAACAAAGCACTTGACAGGGGTGCAGAAATGAGAGAAATGAAGAGACAGAGGGAGGCGAGGGATGGGCAGAGGTGGAGAGACAAAGACGGAACAAAAGCCGGGTTTTTTTTTTGGAGGGGAATAAAAAAATATAAATGATTAATTGGAATATTTTTAAACTAGGGTGTGAATACTTCAAGAAAACCTCTGTCAGTCACCAAAATTCTCTAAGAAAAAAAAAAAAAAATTATATCTACACTGAAGATCAAAATTGTTTCAAGGTTAAGCTGCACCTTCAGTGACACACTCAATTTTCCATGTACAACATAGGGGCTAGATGCACTGTAACCTTATATGCTAACCTAATGAACAAGAGGATGAAAGTGGTGTAATGGGGGTATTTTTACATTCATCTTTAGGCTCCTCATTATACGGCCAATCTGACAACCTCGTTAGGAGTGCACGAAAGATTACCCAAGCGTATAAAGAGCAGTACCTTTACACAAAAAAAAATAAGAGCAGAGAAGAAGAAAAGGAATCTTAGAATAGGTAGGAATGTCAAGCGCAAAGCATCTATGATTGGTACACACATGCATATTATCCAAAGGCTTTACCCCAGTGGGAGTAAGTGGGCTGTGGGAGTCAGTAAGTCAATCTGACTGGCTTTCAAAGACCCCTGACTGTCCAGTCTGTTTATTCAGATGAGAGCGACTATTTCACAGTCACTGCATCACTTTGTTTTGATCACACTGATGAAGAACATGTGTTTTGCTTCTCTGTGAGCAGTTGATATGATAAAGAAACATGTCCGTTTGGGTCCCAATACATTAAACATTTTTATTTCACAGTTTTAAAACACCGAAGTTGTCTATTGCTTTACCCACACAAGGTCACTATAAGCGATGGCCATAAAACCAATCAATTAAAACGCATTTTTAGGCATTTGCACCTGAAGTGTCAGCAGATCTGCGTGCGAGTCATCATTTGTTCTCATTAGCGTTGCTTGAAAAAAATCAGTAGCCCTTGAGAAAATCAGGTAATTTGTATTCGCAAATAAGGATACTCGACCCAACAATGGCACACAATTTATTAAGCGGCAGCAAGTGCATTTGTGTGCATCTGTGTGCGCTCAGTAGGGTTGAGTGCAGCCCTTTGCAACTAAAGGGGTAACTCCGGCTTTTGGCCAACGTTACCCTGTGCCTCTAGCTCAACACTGCACTCTAGTGGATGCAAAGTGTCACAGCGCAAATTTAGAGTTTTTTTGTGTTTGTGCTTTGGTATTATTTTTCAGGAAAAACAAGGTTTTGTGCAGAATATTCTATTATTCAGCTCTCCTACTCTAGGACAATCTAACAACTTTCTTAATTTATGCTTTTAATAATTAATATACAACATTGTAAGCTTGAAATTTATTCTCAGTCCACTTTACAAGCTAAGAACATATGAGCTTTAAATGCAATACCATACAGTATTGCACTTAAAGAACATTTGTAAATGCAATGCCACTGCGGAAAATTGTGATGACAATTTTGATTACGATCACCATTTTCCAAATGCTTCTATTTTTTTTTACCATTACACCATGTCCTCTCAGCTCTCTGTGACCTGTAGCATCTCATCATCCACAACATACGCACATCAGGTGTGAGCAATAAAGGCTGTTAGAATCCTTTCAGCTGGCCAAATATTTCATCAACATGCAGAGCACGAGTGCTTAAAACTGTGAATAATGTAGCCAACCCAATATTACATCCAAACGGTATTTTGGGATATAGAATATTGTTGATATGTGTTACAGGTCTCAAGTGCCAGGACTGCTATAACAGCAAATTGCACAGTCTGAAGAATAATAAAATAAGATTCAGTAATGATGACCGAACTGCTGATTTTCAGATTGTGTCCGTTTCATTTGTTAACCAACAACCTTTTTACAGTGTACAATATCAATAAGTTACATTACCTTTGTTTTCTAAGCCTAATTTACTTTTCTGACTACTAACAAGTAATGTCATACATGACCTTTTTCACATTACAATTCCATCACTTGGATGAGAACAACCAAGATATATTGTATTAGACAGGATAAAGCAACTGTTCTTAGTTTTACTGCATTTAGATGCATATTAGCTGGCATGGATATCAAAATGCACACTGATTTTAACTTAATGATCAAAAGCAGAGTAACATGATTACAAAAAAACACCAACATGGCATTGTGTCAATTTTAACTTCTGAATTCCCGAACTTCATGAACAAAGAATAGTTTCTCTACCTTTAACTTTAATTGGGCTCACTTTACTCATGATCTGAACTACTTTATGAGTCAACAAGCAACATGCACTGAATATTATTCAAACAAACCTAGGAAAAAACTCCTAAAAACAGGAGTAAGGTCTTCACGTAACCCCACGGGACATCCCCAGCACGGGTTGGCATCCTGCCGATCTAAACGTCTGCTGAAAAAACTTACAACTACTAGCAGAACGGTGCACAGGAACTGCAACGCAGTGTTATTTCCTTATAAAAAAATAAGAAGTAAACTCGTACAGAGTAGTTTTGGTGTGTTTTCACTGTACTAACATGAAGAATAATGAAATAAAATTCAACAATCACAACTGAAGTACTACTTTTAGCATTCACATTTGCGTCTGAGGCTAACAGGAAGTCCGCCCCAAAACCAACCCGGAAGTAACGCCCCCTAAACAAAGGTTCCGCTTCAACACTATTGCTCCCATCTCAACCTTAGGACAATAATTTCAGACATAATATCACGTCAAAAAGCAAATAAAATCTAATTTATTTTGAAAAAAAAAGATAGAATACATGAAAATATTTCAAAAATTATAAAACAAAAATAATGTGGTGACATTTTTAAGAGACATTTTAAGTGCACCATACATGCTGTCATTATTGTGCAGCTATTATGAATCATCTGGAAACCCTCAGGTCATCAGAGACCTCTCCACCAAAAGTTGACCAGAGCTGAACTCTATTATTCCCTCTATTATTGAAATGTTTATTCATTTCAATTTTAGTCTCATCATATTCTGCACAGTTGTCTGTTTACTATTGTCAAGCTTATTTAATTATCTGGAGTTGGGATTTTTTGATATGTTGGTCTTTGGACTGCCAGTACTCATCAGTCAATTCTGACTGATGAGTACTGGCAGTCCAAATGGAATGTGGCTATGGACGCAGAGGCAAAAACTGAGGTGTAGGAGGAGTTCGGAGAGACCATGCAGAACCACTTCCATACAACTTTGAGGCGTGTGTGGTCCACCATCCGGTGTCTCAGGCGTCAGAAGTGGTGTGTCACCAGCACAGTTTATGGTGGGGATAGTATGCTGCTGATATTGACTCAAGACTTTGCAGAGTACTTCGAAGACCTCCTCATTCATACTGTCTTTTCCAGTGAGAAATGATAATAGATGGATGTTGGGTCTAGATGTGATCCTCCTATTTAAAAAGGAGGATCACACTCCCAAGCCACCCTGGTAAGGTCTATTCAGGGGTTCTGGAGAGGAGGGTCAAATCTTGGATTCAGGAAGATCATTGTGGTTTTAATTCTGTTTGTGGAAAACTGGCTCAACTCTACACCCTCAGCAGAGCGCTGGGCGGTGCATGGAGTTTGCGCAAGCATTTTGTATTGCCTTGTTGCTACAAATGTGTTATATAAATAAAATTACCTTTACCTTTACCTCTACCAGCCTACATATGTTTTGTGGACCTCGAGAAGACATTCAGTCATGTCCCTTGGGGAATCCTGTGGTGGGTACTCTGGGAATGTGGGGTATCAGGCTCTTTCATATGGACTTTCAGTATCAGAGCTAGGTCTGCATTACCAGCAGTAAGTCAGATTCATTTACAGTAAGAGCTGGTCTCCGGCAAAGTTGCCCTTTGTCACCAATTTGGTTCATAACCTTTATGGACAGAATTTCTAGAAAAGGTCAAGGTGTAACCTTGTGATCGTGTTTCTGCTTTTGGCAGGTTATGCAATCCTGTCGCCATCATCAGGTTGTGATGAACTTAGAAATTTGGAGTAAGCAATGGAACACTCAGATATGGCAAAAACGCCTAATGCTAAATGTTTATCCCCCCAACCAGAAATCTGCTTCTAAATGTTTCACTTTGACAAATTTAATAAATGTTTAAAAAAACTGTCTTGTCTTACAAGTAGTAATCCATGCCGTTGTAACAAGTGGGCTGGTTTGTGCTGTAATTACTTGTACCTTGGATTTATTAAGTCATCTTTCTAATCCCTTCAGTTCATGTAAAATACTGCATTTTTTAAAAACTGGAACACAAAGAAGAGCGCATGTCCCTCCAATTTTATCCTCTCTGCAATGCGTGCCTGCCCATTTTAAAGTTCATTTTCAAATTTCTTTGTTTTAAAATCGTTAGATGATCTTGCCCCTCCCTGCCTCTCTGAGTACCACACTTTTTACTCTTATTAATTTTCTCACTCTCTCACTATGCTGATATTTAGTTGTGTTTATGTAAATTATAGTTATATTAGGAATCATAGATTTAAACTTTGACTCCAAGAGTGGCCAAATGATAAATATCTATTTTCTATTGTTGACTCAAACTTTATCTCCGAGTCGATAATAAGGAAGAAAAACAGATGAAACACTTGATAAATGTGTGTTGCTATTATTTAAGTATTTCCTGCATTAAAACTCCCAGCTTCGTGTGCTCTATTTATTTCAGCTCTAGTCGCTTCTGTTTGCTTCTGTTCGCTTAGATCTACTGTGCTATATTCCCATTGGCGCAGGAGAGTAGGAAGCGCTGTGACGTCGTCCAATCAGATTAGAGGTTTATTCCACAGCTTCGCTTCCATTCTGAGTGACCCGTTATTATTGGAAGTAGCACGTCAAAGATCGGTGAGTATTTATTTTTCTCGCGTTTTATTTCTCGGTTTTAATGTGGAGTTCCAAGTTGTGGGCGACACGCGTGGAAAAAGCAGCCTTACGGAAAGCTTTGCACGAGTGTTTCAATGAAGAGGTGGGCAGATGAGACGTCGGTGTGCGCTCGATTCTCTCTAACTGACGAGACGTGAGGAGTAAACATGCGTAACACGACCCGTTGCCGCGATCTCCATTGACGCAACCTCCATGGACACGGCTGGTGTGCCTATTGTTGGAGTTCACGTTTAAGTCTGTTGTTCGCGTGTAAACGAGAGCAAGTAAGAAGATTTCCCACGCTGCCGAGTTATATCTGGAAGCCTTTCACTTCCAGATATAACCAGAAATGTCTGTGTCGCCCACCATCACGTAGACCCCTGTAGCACTGAGCTTCCCCGGACGACACCGATGACTTGAGGGAAAACACACTTCCTCATTTTTTATTCTTTTATTTTTTAATATTTAAATATATTAACTTTTTATTTTTATTTTTTTTTAATGAAGCAAAGGCACTGTCTGAATTTCCTCAACTGCGATGGTTCAGCATTTGTTTATGACTGTGACCTAAATTATCACAAGATGGCGCCAGTTTGCTGTTTTAAACAGTTTCCTACACATCAACAGGTCTCCCAGCATTCTGGAAACATGGACATGTACGCTGTGCCCAGCCCAGGAATACCAGGGTGTCCACCAGGATTAGAGTACCTGACAACTGTAAGACCATGTTGCCCTACATTAAAGTTAAAGTGCACCTTGATATGCATTGAAAAAGTAAAAAGTATGTTCACAGTGCCTTGTGAAAGTATTCACCTCGTGGCATTTTTGTTTGTTTTTGTTACATTACAACTTGTATTTAAATGTCTTTATTTAATCTAGTTTCTTGATAATACATCTGCACAAAATATTCTAAGTCGGTGAAGTGAAATAAAAAAAAATCTCTATGTCATAATAATAACTTAAAATATGCATGTCCGGACCCCTTTTGCTATGGAGCCTCTAAAAAGGTTCTGGTGCAACCAATGACCTTCAGCAGTTGCATGCTTGGTGAAATAAAATACACCTGTGTGCCACATGATCTGTCACCATGCACTTTTTGTAACTCTTCATGCATTGTCTCCTTTGTCCAAGCCTTGCGAATCCTGTCACATAATGTCTAACCCCCCTCCACCCCAACAAAATCCCTTCTTTGTTTCTATTTTTATTTGGTTGCATTAAAAAAAAAGAAATGCTTATATGTGGTTTTCCAGGTGGATCAGCTCCTCATCAAACAGAAGGTTGAGGTTGTTGAAGGTACAGTATATAGTATGAGTATTTTCCTTTTTCTTTTTTTTTGCTGCAACAACAGCTGATGTCGTATGCTTCGACTCACACAGCCCTAGTTGGTTTTGAAAGCAATAACAAGTATGAGGTGCGGAACGTCATGGGTCAGAATGTGTTCTACGCCGTCGAGGAGAACGACTGTCTGAGCCGGCAGTGCTGCGGCCCCCTGCGGCCCTTTAACATCCATGTCCTCGACAACTTTGGCCAGGAGATCATCAGCATCACCAGGCCGCTGAAGTGTATGTCTTGCTTCTTCCCGTGCTGTTTACAAGAAGTGAGTTCAATCGCCTGGTCACGAATTGCATCGTAGAAATCAAATGGGAGCATTCAGAAGTTCTTTACACTGCCTTTCAGAAGTATTCAGCCCCATATTTTACACTTGGCATGTTACTTTCACTGTTACATTAATTTTATTATGACTTTATGTGGCAGACCCATAGAAAGTAGCAGGCTAGTGTGGAGTAGAAGAAAAAATTATTCATGCTTTAAAAAAAAATAAAATAAGATGATGAAAGGTTCATGAGACACCTTACTTCTATGTCCCTAAATAAAATGCCACTCAAACCTACCAAGGTTTGTTTGTCCGGTTCAACGCACAGGTTGAGCATGGAGAGCTTCAAAACAGGGAAAGAGGCCAGTGGTAGCTGCAGAGAGCCACAACTCAGATCCAAAAATCTGTTGATATGATAAATCATCATTTTCCACCTGTACAAATTTGGCCTTTTTTTTTGACAAGTGACAAAAAGTACAATTCTGAAAGTAAAGCCAGCAAAATCTTCTCAAAAGAAGATTAAACATGTGGAAGTAGGTGCTTAGGTCAGATGAGGCCAAAAACAAACATTCTGACCTTGCAAAACTCTATGTGTGGCAAAATATCTATAGCCAGGCAACATCCTAATCTCACCATTCCAGGGTAAAGCAGTGGTGGCAGCATTGTGGTGTGGGGATGTTGTTCTTCAGCAGAAAGTGGCTGTGAAAGACTTGAGACTCAGGAGTAAGTTTATCTTCAAGCAGGACGATAACCTAGAGAACTCTTAAATAAAATTCCAGTCAAATAGGTTTACTTTTGTGGCACCATGTCAAAACGTATGCCTGGCACAATATTTGTTCTTTGTATTTTGCATGTATTTTGAAAGCTTGGTAGTTTAGGGTGTAAAAACCAGTCACGTTTTTCTTCCTCTTCCAGCTGGAGGTGCAGGCTCCACCCGGTAACACGGTTGGCTACGTGATACAGCAGTGGCATCCGTTGTCTCCTAAATTTATTGTAGCAAATGAACACAATGAACCGGTACTGAAGATCCATGGGCCCTTCTGTGGCTGGAGCTGCCTTCCCGATGTTGACTTCGAGGTGGGGCTCTTTATTTAAATGACTTGAATCAGTCCTAACAGTCTAACAGCTTTTCCCTTTAACAAGTGTCAGGGAGTTTCCAGTGACGAACAGGACACACTGACATTTTGGTCACAATCTGGCCTTTGTTCCGTGGTTCGCATAGTTTTATTAGACTGAGCCGTGAAGGGGGGTTCGGGGTCAGTGATGTAGGCGTTTTACAAGACCCTGTGGATGGGAAAACGAAACATGTTTTACGGCCATGATTTCTCTCTCGGGTCTTTGAAGACTTTACAGAAATAAAGAAATTCCTTTGGTCATAAGTAATAATATACATGAATATAAACTGCTCACTGATACGTATCCTTATTCAACACACTTATTTTCTATATCCTGGATGCTTTTTTTTTTTTTTTCCCCCCCACAGATTTTGACAATGGACGAAGTCAGCAAGATCGGAAAAATCAGCAAGCAGTGGACAGGACTGCTACGGGAGGCATTCACAGACGCCGACAACTTCGGCATTCAGTTTCCCATGGATCTGGACGTGAGGATGAAAGCTGTAATGATCGGCGCATGTTTTCTCATTGTAAGTGCAGCATAAAAAAAAAACATTTCTCTTATACATATACTTATAGCAGTAAATCAGCCTGAAATGTGATGATGACCTGTAATGTCAGGATCTTGTAAAGGATGCAGTTTGGGGGATTCTCACGTTGTAATTTGAAAGCAAGTGTCTGTATAAGTGCGGCTGCCGCAGACGCCATGGCCTCACTTGACCCTGCTCTCATCGGGAAAGTTTCTTGTTGCTGGTAGTCGGGATCTTCATGGAGCTTCTAATTAGATTACCACTGAGGCTACATTTAGTATTATTTATGACCTAAAATGAAACCCAGTCCAAGACTCTTTGAGCTACAGTTTGGATGAAACGTTTACATGGACCTACAAAGGCCAGGAATGCCATTTTAATTTGGGGGTTTCGATGATTTATTTGATTATTTTTCTTACACAGGGTTGAATTTAGAGATTTTTTTTTTTTCTTCCCCACACAGGGTCAATTGTTTACATACGCCCAATTAAGTATTTAAGTAAATATCCTGAGGCAAGTTGACCACAGGCATTCTGTAGTCTTCAGCAAGCTGCTAGCATGATTCTGGCTTTAAAAAAAAAAAGTGATCTTGTGATTTTGGTTGTCCAAAGGTGTAGCGAGGCAGAATCGGAGGAGAACTTTGGCTAGTTTTCTAACATGGACTTGACTGCTGAGGGTAGTTTGCAGACTTCCAGTAGGGCTTGGCTTTCCAAAAAGCTCACTATTGTCCTATTTTATCCACTCTAAAGCCAGATTTGGTGTGTGCTTCAATTCATATAGAGGGGGTTGGAGATGAAGTCCTTCTTTCCTCATAATTCCTTCTATTTTGTGCCAGCGCTAATTGCAGCAAAAAGAACCCAACAGCATAATGCCACCAACATTCTGACTGACGGTTGAAACAATGTCTTTTGGTTGGAAAATCTCACCTTCACTCTTCCAAACATATATCTTGTCCCAAAAATTAAATTATTGTCTCGTCTATCCATAAAAATAAGGCATTGGTCTTTCCCTTTTGGCACCTGCAAAGTTCAGATGAGCTTGAAGGTGTTGTTCATTCTAGGCCTTTAGCCTTTCAATACATGGTCTCGTAAAAGTCTCGTTTAATGTTTTTAGTTTTACATAAAATCAGAATCTAGAGTTAAACTTTGGACACAGTCTGGTATCACTATCCACAAACTCGCATCAAAATTGGCTTTTGAATAATAGATAAAGCTGGTTACTATTAATCTTTGAGTGACGTCCCCACACCCTTCACTGCAACTGTGTTTTGTGGACCAGACTTAAAAGTTGAGTCAGTACCTGGATCAAAATAATAATAACGAGCTGCACGTACAATACAATAAAGGTAAAATGTGATTTATTGTCTAGCTGTCGATTTCCATTCAGTAAATGTATTCCAAGCCCTTTCATGATGCATTTCCACCCAATAAGTGTCACATGAATACCAGTTTTAGTTTTGGCTTCATCATTAACACTTTCTTCTTGTTCACGTTAACAACAGGATTTCATGTTTTTTGAGACTACCAACTGAGACTAGGAGCCAAGCAGGATTTCTACATCGCAATCCTAGTGGAACAAGGCCATGAAGCCATGATGATCAGTGCCAAAATGCAGATCGATCAAACAACCTTCAATAAATAGAGTACTAAAATGAGCCCAAAAGTTCTAACATTGCATGAACAATGAAATGTAGAAGGTTTGTTTTTTGCTTCAGCTGCTCAGGTCCGTTTGTCATGTTCCTGTGGCTGTGTGGGTTCTGTTACTATTTCATTTTTATTTTTTTTTATTTTTTTGAATAGCAGTGATTGTATGGGTGTTTCTGTGTTTATTTATAGGGTGTATTTACATGATGGTTACTGATTACATATTGGGCCCAAGAGTTTTAATAACTGCTATGAAAGATTTTTATTATTTTTTTTTTCACAGTAAGAAGACACTGGTGTAAGATTTAGAAAAGGAAAAACAGCCATGTTCTGTTATACACTTTGAAAAAAAGTATGCTAATAGAATTTTGTCCATTCAGATATTTAACACACACGTTGCCGATTTTGTAGGTATGTTAGGTGGTGTGATAAACAATTCATGTAATGTAGAAGTTTGGAATTGTGAAAAGCAAAACAAGCTTTGAGTGTGTGTTAAGTGATGCATATACTGTAACGTTTTAAGGTTGTGCAGCATCTATAATTTTATTTACACAGTGGATATATATATATATATTTTTTTTTAGGGAGGAACTGTAGCTTCTTATGACATGTCAGCAGTGACCAGGAGAGGGAGCTAGATAATTGCTTAGTATCGGTTCATTTTTTCCAAATGAACAATTTCAAAACTCAATCGAAGTTGGTTATCTATTTATTATTATTTTTTCAATACTAGTCTGTATTTTCGGACAAACTCAGGTTGAAATGCATGCTGCTGCACTGTAGTTCTGATCACTGCTGATTTTGGAAATTACACACTTGCATTTAATTCTACATATATCAAGATGATTTATTTATTTACTTATTTTTGTTCCCATCCTGTGGAGCATGCATGGCATGGTCTGTGTATCCATGTTCTTGCAGTTCCATCGTGATAGTTTTGCAGTTTAAATATTAGAAATCATACAAAACCAATAGGTTCTATTAAAGCCACTGGCAGCTACTTGCTCTTTGATCATGTCGAAATGTAACAAGAAAGACATGGATTATGTTCTTAATAATGCCAGTATTTTTATAGTGCTGTTAAGACATTTTATAATTTTTTTTGTTTTGTTTTGTTTAGGCATTTTTTTTACAACCCCCATCAATTTGCAAACTTTGAAAAAAAGACCCATCTTAAGCCATTTTATCTCATATTTAAGTCCTGAAATTCTATAGACTTTTATTTTTGTAAAGAATACTGCCAGTTAGAGAAATTGATTATACCCGTGCAAACCTAAGATGTCCTCTGTCAACAGTGTTTTACTCTGCCTTCAGTGAGCCGACACTTACTTGTAGAATTACCATAAGTGGATTTAATTCACCAGATCTATTTCCATTATCAAATTGGAGACTTTATGACTAGTTCTTGAGTTGGTTGTCTTTTTCTAATTTAATGGCATGCAGATTGCCAAGGTAAACCTGGTAAAATGTCATTTCCGCTGACCCGATCATTTTACAGCGCAGTACAAGTTTGGGATGCATTTTGTTGGTGCATAACCTTCGATTTGGGACAGAATGTGATGCAGTGTAACTGTTAAACAGATGAAGCCTGTATTCTACTTTTGCACTAATACTGTGAATTAATAAAATGTTTAGTCCTTGCAATGTATTAAAACTGAGCTTGGCTTAAATTGTGCAAATAGTCTGTAAAACCACCTCAATAAAATTTGCAAAATTGTTCAATTGCAACTTGTTCAATTTTACAGTTTTTACTTAATTGAAGACTTTCTGGAAGCTGTCTAAGCAACTGTATTTCCAGTCTCAAAAATATACAAACACCCTCTCTGATAAATGGTTTGGTGGCCCTCAGTACGCATCTCCCTTAATTTCCTATTTTGAGCTGTAAACGCAAGGAAGAATGGGAAAATAACATCTGTCTCTGTTTATTTCTTTCTGAAAGGGTCTAGCCACATATCTAACCACAACCAGAAACTCCCCTCACCCCCAGATAGAAAACATCTCCGATTCACTGCTGGAAAACATTCATTTCTTGATTAAACTGAACACTGTACTGCAAAATGAGATGTTGAGTAATAGTCAACATTTGGTGTGAATTAGATTCAGCGACCACATCTATGTATATAGATGTCAATAACACAGTGATTTGCTGCTCGAGAGATCTCAATCTGTGGGAAATAAATGAGCTGGTGCTCAAGTGAGGAGATGTCAAGTGGAACCCCCTGTTTTGACCAAAACTTTAACATGTGTTCTTATGGACACATGTCAAAGCTTGGCTTCTCATAAACAGTAAAGTCTCTGTATGCTCTCTATATGGGAGTCAGGCAATTTAAACAAACAGCAGTTGAGACATTTTTGATTCGTTCTGTTTGAGTAGGATTTGCCAGATGGACCAGCCAGAGGCCATTTGTTCTTCCCTGTTTACACCCCTGACGGATTCCCATCGTATTGGGTGTTGACCATTTAGTTTTTAACCAAGCAGTCCCTGTTCATTAAACATATCTGGATTGGCTTGTTTTTAAGAATATGGACATTAAATATAATTTAAAATTCTCAGATTTTTTTTTTTTATTATTTTTTTTTCAATCAGGAGATTTCTTTTATGCAAACTGTGGTTCATAAACATATACAGATCTGAGCTAGTGGAGCCATTTCATCCTATGACAAGTCATAAAAAAAAAAAAAAAATAAATAATAGTTTCATAATTCCTGCAACTTAGTATGCACTGGGAGCTCTGTGGAATGCATTGTGCTCTGTAATGGGGTGACTGTACTGGTGTTCTCAAAGGCACTCACTGGAATTTGAGCTATTTGTGTTTCAAACATACTGGGACAAACACATGGCTGAATCCACATCTGTACAAGCACAGCCTAAGAAAACAACAAAAGACACAATCTGTAATTGTCACAATTATTTACTTTACTCTAGAATAAGAAAGACAAATCAAGAACAAAAGAGGAGCTAAAGTTAAGCTCTTCATAAGTCTAAGAGAGTTGCACTATTTCGACCATGTTTGACCATGCCCACAGTCAAAACATGGTCATGACAGCATTATGATGTGGGACGATGGCTGCAAAGCTACAGACTAGTAATTAGCGAGCCAGTTTAAAAGCCATGTGGATTTTTGACAGGTTTAAAAAAAAAGTCATATTTCAGTAAAACTTGGTTCATAAATTAAAGTGGCCTCAAGGACACATGATGTATACAGTCCAGATTAGTTTCAGAGGTGGAGCTAAAAATTCGAAAAAGCCAAAAAAAAAAAAAAAAAAAAAAAAAGGTGGAAACATCTAAGAGTAAAACAGTTGATAGTTGCTTCCCTGCCTATCCAAACACTAAAACCAAAAATGGAAAAAACAGAATTAATCGCAACTCCTAACTCATCCAACGCCACAATCCAATAAAACATACATTCAAAAGCATTTCTTCAAGTGTGGCAGGATGCCTGTTGATGGAAGCAGAGGATGGGACTTAGGTCCTGCCTCTGGGTTTTTATGTCCAAGGCAGCCAGTCAACCGTGAAGAGAGCGCTCCATAATCACTATGGAGAGCTCAATCATAAAACACACACAAGGCATAAAACACCAAAAACAAATCAACTTAAAAATCTCTAAAAACACACTAGTGCTTCAAGTTTAAGTCCCAGCTGAAGAAAATAAAAAAAATATCCAGGGAAGAAAAACTGTCAAAGAAAAAAAACCCACAATGAATAATGTAGAATTATCTTCAAATTTATGAAAATTAACATTCAGAAGAAAATTTAATAGCGTGCAGAAAGTTCTGATGAAAGTACCGGTTGTCTCTCAAGATTAAACGGAAAGAAGGCAAACAGTCTTGCAGGAATTTACGATTACACACAATAACTCAAATGTAGCAGCACTTATCGCAACCAAATCTTGACAGGGTGATTAGTCCTCATTCCAACTGATTGTGCAAGTTTTCTTGTGGTTCAAGTTTTCTTGTGGTTCTGGTGTTTGTTTTTTTTTTCTTTTTCTTGTCAGAGCCTGAGTCTCAGAAGTCCTACGCAAATGGAATATCTGGGAGACGATGATCACAACTGATCAGCTAATCAGTGGTGAAATTTGGAAAATGTTTGGCCACGTCACTTTACAAAGTGTGTTAAAAAAAATAGAGATTATAACCTAAAATTTTTCTTACCACATTATTTGAACTCAGTGACATGGAAATAAATTAATGCAAGCAAATTTCGCCTGTTCACAATCCCTCTCTTGCTGTCTAAAGCCATCTCCCACATCTAAATTATGAACATAATCTTTCCGTTCAGTAAAGCGATAAACATAGATCACACAATCTGATACATAATAAAAATTTAAAGTTAGCACTCAATATAAAGGAATTCTATATAATTTTAAATGCTCTTCTATCACTTTTTAAATAATAAAAGAAAAAAAACATTCATATATGAAGGAAGCCTAGACAACATCTACACAGACAACTTTTGAAACTTTTGAAAGCTTAAGTTCCTGGATGCATTTTGACCAATTCTTTACTCGTGGCAAACTCTAAAAGAATGTGAAAGATCTGATCCGCTGTGTTTCTGTGCTCTATACTGCTGTGTTCTACTTTTGTAGCTTTGTTATTGTGCTCTAGCCAAAAGTATTTTTTTAATCACATTTCTCTTTATATAAAAAAACACATTGTCATCTTGTTCTGTTTGTGTAAAGTTATTGCTTAATTAACCTTCTCTATCGTTTGAGGGCTGTGGCAGCCTGGCAGGTCCCGTGATTCCTGGGCAACTACTATTACCCTTAATTTGCAATAAACAGCCCTGTGATCACTTCTTATAACCCTAATTCAATAATTAGGGTTATAAGCTTATAACCATGATTCAATTTACTTTTAAGCTTTAAAACTGGTAGATTGCCTACATTGAACATGATGCTGAGTCCTTAGTTTTTATTAAACAGGAGTTTTTCTTTACTACAGTAACACAAGTAACCATGTTATGAATATGCCTGGTCGAGGTGCGGTAAGAACATTTCAGATCCTATTTTTAGTTACATGGACAAAAGTGACTTGCTGAAAGACTAAACAAAAATGCCAGCCCATCCTTTTTTTCTGTTTATCCAAAATTGTGATGCTGGTACACCAGGTCTGGGAAAGGAACCAGATATGTCTGTCCCCAGCAACACTCACCAGTTCCCTATAGTGTTGCCAGACCCAAAGAGAGTCCCTCCATCGAGTTCTGAGTCTACTTAATCTCCTCCAAGTGGGACATGCCTCGAAAACCTGCAGAACAGCAGCATCTCTACTTCAAACTTCTCTATGGTGATGGAGTTCCTTATAGTATCTATAAAGCTTAAGTTTAAGTCACTCAAAAGTAGAAGTTTATTTCTGCAACTTGTGTCCATATCCTTATTCTTTCACCCATGATCATCTAATGGATCTGGTTGACAGCAGGACCTTTGGCAAACCAGGGACCAGAAAGTGTTCCAAATATAAAGAGGTTACACTTCTCAATCTCCTTGGAAGCATATTACAGTGTTTGAAAAAAAAAAAGGGTTTGACCATTAGTTGAGATTCAGATTTAGGAGATTTGTCGCTTTTGTCCACCGTCACAGAGTTACTGAGGTGTAAGAAATATGGTTTTATTGACCTCATTTTCTTTGTGGATCTATATGCTTTATGGCTTGTCCAGTTCTTGAACAACTAAAGCAATTAACTTTCTCTCTTGCTCTCGATGAAGGCGGACGCTTTTTTCCCCTGCTCCCGCCCTGCACATGCCTGCCCTGCTTGCTCTGTTTTTGTCCTGTCTTTTTCTATATTTTTGGAGCCTTTCTTTGCACATCATCCAAATCTACAAATTATGGATCTGGTCAACCAATCTCTCAATGCAATTGGTCAAATTTTAGACAAGAAGTCTGGGCAAAAGACAGCCCTCTTGTCCTGCAGGGACACACCCGACGGGATTCACCCTGGATTTATTAATGACAACAGGATTTCTGCTGTTTGGAGCTTGTGGATTCCTGGATTATCAACTAATTTGTGATGGACTTGGCCAAACTGGCGAACACTCGGACTGTTGGTGTGGACAGAGACGAGGACTCTAAAACTCACGAATGGGATGGAATCGATCTTGGAGAAGTTGCTAGTTTCAGTTCAGTGGAACAACCAAACTAATTTGGATGAATGGGAACTGAGATGTATTGGAGAGATTTTAGGGAAGACTGAAATGTATAATCTTCCCGACCAAAGACATTCTGTTTCTGAATTGGCTTTTCCCATGTGGCCTTGGAAGCGCTGCGTATTTCCAATCTCCTTGAACACAGCGCTCTTCCCACCTCACCCCCTCCTGTATCCATGAAGTTGCGAAGCTGAATGCTCCCAAGGACATCATGCTTTGATAACAACACCTCTATCGGACTTTGCCAGGAGGCTCAGTAACGTGGCTCCATGGCCCTTTGACATTACCACCTGCACTCGTGTCTTTGTTTTGCCCATTGTTTTTGTCTGAATGTTGCCACCTGCCCTACTGTGTCCATTCCTCTTTTTTTGTATTAGAAATGGTGGAGTACTTCCTATTTAACCCAGAAAAGGATTATTTTAGTTTATTAGTAATATCAGAAATTGTGGAGTACACACTATTTAGATCAATATTATACAGCCCAGAAATGGAATTAGAATTAGAATAACTACGAACTTGGAATCCAGAAATACTTTACAGGAACAGTCACTGCTTAGTTTATATTACTTTTAACCCAGAAAAGGATTTAGAAAAAACTTAGAATTGTGGAGTACTCACTTTAACCCAAAAAAGGAAGCTTAGCTTATTTTATCAGAAACTGTAGAGTACTCACTATTTAGAAATGGAATTAGATACTTAGCAATCCTGAATAGGAGCACTTAGTTTACATACTTTAAAACATTAGATTAGTTTTCTTTCCTCTTTTTTTCTTTCCTTTGTGTTATTTTGTTTGTATTTCCTTTTAAAGCACGTTGAATAGCCTTGTTGCTGAAAATGTTCTATATAAATAAAATTACCTTACCTTAAAGCAAGAGCACTTACCACAAAACTGAGCTTGTTCCCATTGAACTCTCCATGGGATGGCTCTTGTTCTATGTCCTGTAATAGGTGTTTATGAACAACCAAAATGTAGTCATGGAGACGAGGGTACGTTTGGAAAACTCAGGGTTCTATCCTTGCTTGTCTGTTTCTTCTGTTTCTGTATTCAGGCCATCATGGTCTGTGTGTACTGAGTATGAAGCAGCTGAGAGGAGTGTTAGCTCCTTTAAATCTGTGACCTTAGTTCTCCATCAGAAAAAAAGGTGGGGCTACCGAGTACCTGACTTGCAGAGGGAACAACAGTCTTAGTATCAAAACAAAAATGAGAAAGTAAAAGTAAATAACAAGAAAGGGTTTTTAACAATCTGTTTGTACTAGTGACCGTGAATGGCAGTAGTTAGACAGGAAATGGGCAGAGAGTGGAAGACATGCAGCACAGAAACTATGGATGCCTGTGTCAAAGATCAATAGCCTCTTTACCTCTGAATGGCGTGCCACCCCATAATCAGGTAGGTTTAACAAAAATCTACATAACATAGTTCTCTAACAATGTGAGGGACATAGTAACCAAATAAAAATACCTTTTGTTTTCCCTGTAAACAATGTTCAAGCTACCCTATGCCCAAACTTTTCCCCATGACTAGCTGGATATATAAATATATGATGTGTCATATAGACTGTTTAAGACAAGTTTTCACTGTCTTCAATGATTGGAATCAAAGCATTGGTTTTGTTTTCTCCAAACTTAACTTAAAAAAGCTAATAAGTAATGTGTGGCTATCCTCCATGGCAGGGGTGTCAAACTCCAGTCCTCAAGGGCCTCTGTCCTGCAACTTTTAGATGTGCCTCTGCTGCACCACACCTGAAAAGAATAATTAGGTCATTAGCAAGGCTCAGGAGAACCGATCTACACAGGGAGGAGGTAATTAAGCCATTTCATTCCACTGTTTTTTACCTGTGGCACATCTAAACACTGCAGGACAGCGGCCCTTGAGGACTGGAGTTTGACACCCCTGCTCCACGGCAATGAGAGTGCACTATAAGGAAAGGTTTGTAGGAAGGTTTATTTTTTATTTTCACAAGCTTTGTGGTTTTAACATGTGGTTGCCAAATAAGGATATTCTAATGAAACTGCCCCAAGAACTCATTATGTGTAATTCCGAGAACACCGTCCAAGTACCTCAGTCTGCCAAATGTCAAATTAATTGAGATATAGCATGTGCAAATATCTTCAACAGTTGCTCACATAAAAAAAAAAAAAAAAAAAAATCCTAAAAAAGGTTTGAAGGGAAAAAATAAAAAAAAAGCCTCTTACAAA
>NW_015113003.1:448895-450828 GCF_001443285.1 Poecilia latipinna
AAAAAAAAAAAAAAAAAAAAAAAAAAAAAAAAAAAGAAAAAAAAAAAACAAACACCCTCCAATTTGACAAAAAAAAAAAAATCCTTTTTTTTTTTTTTTTTTTTTTTTTTTTTTTTTTTGGCTAAAATGTTTTTAGCTTGAGGGTCGTTACAGCATCCACTGGTAACCAGGCAGAGTTGAGATAATTATTTGCAGCTTTGCCTTGTTGTCCACACAGGCTCCAAGCGTTTTACTCTGTCCTCCTCCAACTAACCACAGCCACCTCTTTACTGAGGTATTTTACAATTTTTGAGCAATTAAATGTTATTTTCTCACCCACAGCTTCTGTACCCCACATTTAAAATTGTCGCCAGTCTCACTGCTTCTACCTACCGACAATTTACTTGCAAGTACCAACTCAGAAAGGTAGAATTGCACAAACACATTGCCTTGTAAAATGCTTTAAGACAACCTCTACAGTATAAACCAATTGTAATTTATAGGGATTTTAAGTGGTAGACCAACACAAAGTACCACATTATCACATGGTAAAAAATGTTGTATTACTTTATTACTTTAAATAAATATCTAAACTAATGTGCTGTGTAGTCAATTTGTATTTTGAGTTGGAGGTTGGTGAGTTGGTGGAAAATTTCTGAACATGTGGAATATCACCATTAGGGTATTTTCTTTTTTCTTGTCCAAGTTTTGAAAAAAAAAAAAGGTTATTAAAAAAATGCATCCCCACAGCATGATGCTGCCACCTCAATATTTTAAGGTGGTTATTGTGTATTCTGGATTATTTCCATTTACCTCAGAATAAATTAAATCATGGTCGCTTTTGGGTGTCTTGATTTTAATAAAGGATATTAAAGTAAAGGAGTCTGAATGCAAATGCAGACTATAAAAACTGTGAAAAATAGATATCTTTTTTTAATCCCTCTCCAAAATGGTTTAATTTGTATTGGTCAGTCTCATAAAACTCAACAAAACACAATGAAATTTGTCGTCTAAATATTTCAAAAAAATGTGAAAAAAATAAAAAAATAAAAATATGGAGCATGGATACTTTTTCAATACACTGTGGGTATCTGACTCAGAATAATCTTCTCAGAACATGACATTGATGGAACGATAATCTGCTCAAAGGATATTAACTCATGTAATGCTTTCCTCAAACTAATAAATATAATGAATTTCAAAATCGTTGGCAGATGTGAAACGAAATAAGCCAATGAAATGAAGCAACGCCATATATCATTCTGCAAAAATGCGTCACCGTTTCCACCCCCACTCCCCCATGTCCTATTATTTTCATGTTTCAGACAGTCCCTCACAAGCCCAAACAAACAAATGAATGTATTTATGTCATGTATTTGTCTTGAGCTGTTGAAGATCACATTTGAATACAAATGTAGAACTGACACCTTTAAGCAACAACCAAGACGAGGGGTAATCTGTTGTTGTTACTTTGTGTTTGAGTTTCACAGTGGGGAGACTGATCTTTGTCTGGTGTGTTACAATACGGGAGACAGACAGCAAGCGTCAAAGTGGTAATTTTCTCATGACATACCAATTTCCATAGACATGCCTGCTCCATACTCACTCTAGTGTGAGTTGCATGCTAAGAAGAATGGCTGACGTCCAATTCAAGCTTCTTATGTTGGTTTTCTGGCACAACTCTGCATTTCCGAGGTTTATCAGGGCCTCACTGGAAGCATGTAATTTACTTCATATAAAAGCTTGAATTTCTACTCACTCTGCATTCGGATGGATAAACCCATGATGTCATTACATATGCTGGAAGTCATCAGCACTGCCACTCACTGCCAAAAAAAACAATGTTAGCATGTAAGAGGCAACTCTATTCTAAATCCCTCTATATATTGTGACTTCAATGGAAAACAAAATCCCCTTCATAAAAAAAAAAAAAAAAAAAAAATCTCCCCTTCTA
>NW_015113003.1:453926-513894 GCF_001443285.1 Poecilia latipinna
TGTAAAAGGCAACCTTTTTTTAAAACCCCCTAAAATTTGTGCCTTCAAAGGAAAACAAAAACCCCCTTAAAAAAAAAAAAAAAAAAAAAAAATCTCTCCTTCTAAACTTGGATTCTTACAATTCATTCTCCCTGCTTATGTTATTATGGAAATAATCTACTGCCAGTCATCACAATGTCCTGTCAAGTGTTTGCAAGGAGGAGAAACCAGTCGGGTGAGGTTTGTCTTTTCTTATTAACAAGGAATGGAGAGAAACAAATTAGATGTAGCATTTGGTTAAAGGTTCAGCTGGGACACAGATTAAGTCTGACAGTAAATGGAAGCCACATTCAGGGCCTGTGTTTTTGCTTCATTCACCCATTTCCCAAAGTAAGGAGGGACAATTGGTTTATACCATAGAGGTTGATGTATATACCAGAAAAGGTACCAACTACTAAATAAACATCTGTCAAGACTGGTTGATGGAATCTTGACAAGCTCAGTTCTTCAACTACAAACACCACTGTTGTGACATGGGTTTCACTCCTGTAAAAAAGGAGTGGATACAATTAGACAACCATGACTTTCTTACCTCTTCGTAATCCTGCATTATGTCGTGCTGGTCCATGACACCTCCCACCTCCAAAACAAACCGAAAGAATAAAATAATTTAAATGTGTGGTAGTAAGCAAATGTTCAACAGGTTTTTTATCACAGAGCACACTATTTGCAGGAGATATATTTTTCAATAAACCTCTAAAATGTTTTTTGAGTCAATAAAAAAAAAATAAAACTGCTATTGGAAATATATTTTTTTCTTGCCCTATTGAAAGCTAGGTTTTAAAATGGGGGTGCCACAATTGTTAAGTTTTTCTGTGCTGTGGGTGTGATTTCCATGAGTTTCTCTTAATGAGCTTGAGTGTACAGCTAAAAATGGTCAGCTTGACGCTCAGAGGGGAGGAAACCATAGTGGAGACACAGCCAGTGGGTGTGGGGCACAAACACAGCTGTGTTTAGTCGCACTTTCACGCAGGACGTCCCTGTGTCCATGAGGAGGACCGTTATCCTCCCTTTCTCCTCCCTCCTCTTACCCTCTGCTACGGAAACGCAAGTGGCTGCCGCGGCAATTAGTGAACCCCGCCTGCTGGGCTCTAATTTCTCTGAATTGTGCTCCTTATATACAACCCCCCTCCGCAGCTGAAGAAACTTGTCTCCAGTGGCTGCAGGTCTGCTCGTCCAGAAAACGCCCTATTATACTTGTTCAATTATTCTAACCTCGCGAGAGCTTAGAGTTAGACCCCTCCGGGGCTGGTTTTGACGGGCAGGGAATTAGGAGCTCAGTCGGTCACACTGACCGGTAACAAGCCCGGCGACAGCCATGGATCCCTTCAGGTTCTGTTTGATGTTATCACTCTACATGAAGTTTGGAAGTTCTGTCTTCTCAAGTAATGCGCCTCAAGCTCCTGCGCCTATTCCTAATGGTAAGACATCATCTTTTTTTTTTTTTTGCGCCTATTCTAATTTTAAAGTAAGCTAATGTGTGAATACCGCTAACTATGTGAAGGGAACTAATGGGCTTATGCCTAAGATTTATACCACGAAAATGATGTCACTGCAGCCTATATGAATGTGCAGGGTGCATTCACGTGTGGGAATGTCATCGTGTTTGGAGCAAACATATGTGTACAGCGTGAAATTGATTGTGCGGTTTCTCGCAGTCTTGTCTTGTTTTATGTTATTTGGCGCAGCTTTTATGTTACATACGAGAGGCAGTAAAAGTTTTAGTGCCAGAAGCGCTAATTGGTGAGGAGAGTCTTTGAAGTTTTTCTGTAAATACCGCAGCGAGGGTAGATAGTAGACATGATATAGGCTACCAAACCGTAGAAAAAAAAAAAAAAAAAAAAAAAAAAACGTTTATAACTCCTTTAAATTGTAATTGAGAAACAGAGATGTGCTTGTAAGTTTGTTTATGGGCTACTGAGAAAATCATTTCCTCCCTGAACGTATAGGCTGTTGAACCACTATGTCTAACTTTTATTGACCTAGATATCCCTTCCATGTTGGCAAATTGCTTCTGGCGGATTGTACCAAATTACCCTCAAATCCAGACAGACATTCACACAGAGGTCTTGTAAAATATGTGGATGTTTAAATGTTTGTTTAGTCTGGAAATCTGAAGAGTAATTGCTATATAGGCCTGTAAAAAAATCACTGGAAGAAACGCACCACTAGAAACAAAAACAATAACTTTTATCATACTTTTAGTCTGTTTTAGAATAATGAGTTTGCTTTTTATTGAGCAATCTAAGTTTAAATGTAAAACAATGTACCAAAATCTGTGTTTCCACTTCTGGTCTCAGATTGTGTAGAACCCTGACCAGAATTTGATAAGGTGCCTGGATCAACCTCAAGCCACCACTGATATTTCTTTTAAATTGTTTGAGTCTGAGTGCTGTGTTGTGCTATGTTTATAATCTCTAAATAAATGTTTTACTACTGAGCTTACAACTAAATTAGGGGCTAGTTTGTATTATTTTTTAGATGAGTTTGTGTGAATATATATCAGGAGTAGTTCCTTATCTTTGATACACATAGATAAGAAACCGTCTATGTGAACTAGGACAATATTGAGTAAATAAAAGAAGTGCTGGAAGCCTTTGAAGTCTAACGTGTTGTCAGATGGTTGCACCATTTCTGCAGTTTTTAGCTATTTAAAATGACTGAAACCTAAAGTGATCATATTCTTTGCATTCAAAGCAGCATTAATGGAGATTAAATATTTACACTTTCTTAAAAGACAGCAGTTATTAAAATGAAAATTACATTGGCTTAGCCTGCTGGTTGTATCAGTGCACAAGGGTAATTTCTGTGAAAAGTCAAGCACTAGTACCCCATCCCCCTTAGCTGGTCTGCTTGTTGCTGCTCATTTCTCTTATGCCTTGGACTGGCACTGTGCAGTACAGTGGGCTGAGGAAATGACCTTTGTGAACTCACTTGCAGGACACCCAGGAGACTGTGGTTTAAATCCCCAGGGCACTTTCAACACATGTTTGGTTTACACTTGGAATTTTTTTTAAAGTTTATGAAAGAGAACAAATTTCTTGGTTTACAGGACTCTATAGGATCCTAACTGTAAGATAAACACTTCACTGTAGCTTCCACACACAACTGACAAAAACTAATCTTGAACTGATTAAGATTTACCATTTTTAGGAAATGTTTTGTGAGTGGAACCTAATGTGAAACTAATCATATTGGACAAGCTTCCTGCAGCAATAGTTGAGTCAGAAATGAAAAAAAAAAAAAAAAGGAATAGGCTTATTTCACAGGAAAGGTGTGAGTTTTCATTGTGAGAATCTAAACCTCACTACATTCTCACAGCTTTCCCCATCTATTTCCTGAGAGCACCCTTCCGCGGCCAGAGCTCAGATACAGACAGTGATTCAACAGTGAAAGGGAGCAGTGGAAGAAGCAGGAATGCAGAGCTCTCCATTTCTCACTAGCTTGCATCTGGCCAGTCACTGGGAACAGTGGACATTGCTGTTGGTGTGGTCAGTTTTGGAAAGTTACAAAAATTGGGCCATGCAGACAGCCGCTGTCCAGCCACCTGAAAGGACCCTTTCACTTATGTTTGACTGTTTGAACAGCAATTCTAACAAAGTAGTGAATTTAAGATGTAGGTCTTGGTGAAAGTTAGAAACTCTGCAAAGTTTTGTGCCTTGCTCTGATACTAGAATACTTTGTATTTTAGAATCAGAGCAAATGTTTTAGTATTTTTTTAGGGTATTTAGAGAGATGCATCTTAAATTTGATAGTTTGGTCATGTGTTTTCTGAGTCCTTGATTTGTTCTGACCTTTTAATTTGTTTTTTGCATATCAACAGACTATTCCCATTTCTTAACACCCTTCCTCATTATGCATACAAAATACTCATGAGCTGATTATTTCTTATCGAATGTGTGTAATCTGGATGTTTTTGAAGGAGTAATATCCTAGCTCATGAGTGTAAAAATTTAAATTATGATCTGTTTTAATTTTTTGTGCAAAAAGAAAAAAAACGTAATCAAAAAGTCACTTTCTCCATTCCATAATGGAATGGAGAAATTGGTAGATTTACTGTACATAAAAATAGCTTTACAGAGTGGAACGTAATAAAACATGAGCACGTCACTGCCACTGTCACATGACCAAACGCATACCACATGACAACCCTCCAACAGAAACTAGTGGAAGCAAGATGGAAATAAACATTGATTGTTAATATCAACCCGGTTTTATGTATTGGACCAATATGGATATTTTAAAATATGACTAATATCGACATTAGTGCCAGTATATTCTACATCCCATCAGAAAAGTACTCAAGAAAACAAAATAGAAGACAAAGTTTAAAAACTTATAAGATACTTGAAGAATAAAAAAAGCACTTAAAAATACACAACTTGTTCAAGTGTTATGCAATACAATCACAGTTAATACAAACAAAAATATAATTAAAAACAAAAAAAAGAGGTAGATGTCGAGCTAGCCCAAGAGACCCAAATGGTAACATTTATTTTGAAACACTTAAGGAATACTTAGGTGAGGCTTGGTAAACGCCATCATTCATTATCTAGTAAAGTGCCTCTCTTCTACACCGTAAAAGCGTCTCTAGATTATACCTTACCCAGACATCTCTGACGTGACAGCAAGGAGAACTTTATAGAAAAGCAAAGGAAACTCCACCTAAGGTTGTCCATGCCATTCTGTGAAACACCACTCTCTATTGCCTATAATGCCAGTCTAACAAACTAACAAACCCTGCTGGCAGGCATGGTCTATAATCATCCCGTAAGACATTGTCACTGTATCACCACAAGGTTGGGTCCATGCCTTCTTTCAGCCAAACATGTGTTGAGCTGTTTGTTTTTAACTTAGAGTGTCTGAGGTAAAGCACTGTAAAAACTACTGAGTTACACATAACATCTTCAAATGTACTTCAAAGACAGACTTTTATGGATTTTTTGTTGTTGCTGTTTTCTTGAGGAAAGATCTGTATTTTTTCCTGAAGAAGTCTTTAGGTTATTGCTGGGCATTGACTGTTTTTTCACTCATTTACATTTCATTCAATCCAATCAATGCCAATAAAATAGTAAATATTCGATATAATAGAATATAATGCCAGTTATGCCATCTTGTTTTTTTGCAATGCAGTTCGGTTAGCCTGACAAACTGAAATGTTTTAGCTAGTCTCAGTCTCAGTATCAAGCTTAAATTAGGGCTATGTTATTGTGAGACATGCCAATTCTTGTTGGAATTGCAAACATTTACTTTAGACTGCTGATACCTTAAATAAATATTCACGATTATTAGGATTTATGCTCTTTGAAGGTTTTATTAGTAATAGTTCAGTTGCCTGTAGTCGAAAGATGTCATGCCATAGTGAGTTTCTAGAAAAGTGAAGAAATCCTGAGAGTAATCGAAGGCCTATGTGAAACAGTAATTGCGTCCTAAACCTAACCACTGGTTGTTTCAGCCTTGGTGGCAACATCTGCCATCAACCATAACGCATAGCTTACAAAAGTGGCAATGCCAATAGTTTTTGCAGAATTGTTACATCTTAGTCAAGAATTAATCGCATGTTGAGGGTCAGCCTGCGGCTTGGCAACAAAACCTTCATTTTGTTTGTTAAGCTATTTAGAGGTTTGTATTTTGGAGTGCAATGTATTTTTCACCTGCTGTATAACCCAAAAGCCTTTGAGGAAGGAATTCATGTCCAAATCATGAAACAGCTGCAACCATATTTGACTACATGTGTAATGCTCATTTTCTTAAATGCTATATTAATTTTAAGTTAGATGTAGTCTCATTGACTGCACCTTCCAAAAAGTTAGTCTTTTGTTCAACAGTCTGCAGAGTATTTTCTCAAAGGTTTTGGTGTCCGTCACGATCATTGTGGGCATAGTAAGACAGACAGGCATTTGTGTTATTTTTGGTCATCAGTTGTTTTTTTCAGGATTTTATCATTGATGCTATTTTTGCTGTTCTATTTCCTATTTTCAAATAATTACTGCTATATTTAACTGAGCCAAGAGAAGTCAATAAATCTTTAGATTGAATTTAGTTTGGGGTTCTTTTATGACCTCCTGGATGACTTGTAGGTACACTGCTATGTCATTTTCATTGGCCACTTTTTGAAAGGTTTGTCCTTGTTCCATGTTTTCTCCATTTGTAGATAAGAATAGCTCACAGTGTGGCCTACCAGAGTTGCCAATCTTTAAAATATTTAGTTTTACTCTCAGACTGATAGACGTCAGTGGCTTTGATTCTGATCTGTTCTCAAGGTTTTCCTTTTTCTTTTTACATTGGGTTATGGTGTGCTACTTTTCAATATCTCTATTGCTGTCAGGGAGTTGTTTAAAGGGATTTTTTTTAATTCTACAGCTTAGGCAGTAATCAGGTCTGTGTGTGTCATTTGAAATAGAACAAAAAACAAAAATTGAACCAAACCAAAACTGCATCTAAATTTCTTAAAGCTGCAGTATGTAGTATTTATTTACATATGTGTTAAAACTATCGCTGTGACACATAAGCGACAGATAAGGTCTTTGTGCTGCTCACACCCTTCTTGCTTCTCTCTGCTACCCTACAGCTGGTTCATCACAACAGAGCCTGCCATGAATGCCTAGGATAGTCAGCATGGCAACCATAATGGTTGCTTATTTCAAAAATAAAATGAAATTGGAGTATATCAGGTGCAGTTTCAGGCCCTCTCCCACTGAAATTAACACTCCCACATACTTTATTTATGACTTGTTAACAGTTACTAAATTGTGTCGTTTGGTAAATCTGCCTCATAATGTGCAATGCTAATTTATCAGTGAGGATTATCTCAGTAATAGGAAACTTAATGGTCTAAAGAAAATGGCCATCATAACTGCTGGCATGCCACCTGAAGCAAACATCAAAGCTGCTTTTGTAGGTTTCCGAGCTATTCTTGATGCAATATTTTCTCTGACGTGACAAAAATTGTTTTTGGCTAAATATTTTAGAGAGGCATGCCACATCCTAAGACTAAAGTGCCTGTGGTTTCACACATGTAATTGAAAATATATATTTTTTTTTTCTGTGGGTTCAGAGTGTGCCTAAAATGTCATGAAAATATTGTGCATTAGGGCACCATTAAAAGAACATTATAAATAGGATGTCTTTATGTTTTTCCCTTTTTTTTCTTATTTGACTAAATTACTGCAATGTGCTAAACTCACTTCCAAATACCTTAATCTGACTTCTTTGAGTTTTATGTTAGTCTTGCAAAGTTCTCTTAATATTCCACATAAATATGCTTATTCTTTTGTTCCTCTTTTAGCTAAAAAACATAAATAATTACTGATGAATTATCTATCTCAAGAGATGGCACAATCTTGTGATTGTGAAATCAGAAAATTTCCCATTTTCTGATTTGTGTTTTGAAGAAATGCAAACACAGAGAGGGCACTGATGATCTGACTTACATTCATCACAGGAATGGTATCAAAGTTCCTAAAATTTCTTGTATTTCCCCTGAACTGAGAGTTTTAGTGACTCTTGGAGTAAAAACCTTCTTTTGTTTGAATGCCCAAAATAGAGCAGCAGTTTGCGCTCAGAAGCCTCAACAAATAAATTTTGATATTCTTTTGGGATGCTCTCCCTCGATGGTTTCCCCTTTGAAAAGAAACATATACCTAAGCTATTCTCTAGCGAGTAAATCAGGACTTCTCCTCACAGAAGTGTGAAAGTTTAGCCAAACATCGCAACCAAACGTGGGCCACAAAAATTGTGCAAAGGAAAAACTGCTTAGAGAGTCTTTGCCTTTCTTGGTGAAGAAATTCAGTAGCTCCGTTTGCTCTACGTTCCTCTCCTCCTGGGCTGTTCAAACAGCACTGTCAGGAGAGAATGCTGTTTATTCTGACTGGACACTCATCCTCTAAAATACCAGCTTCACAAAAAGCTCCCTTGTTTGCTGATTACATCTGGATCTCAACTGTGCTTTAACATTTGTCAGTCTATGACAAAAAAGAAAAAAAAAACACTTCAAAGGACTGAACAATTTGCAGAAGATGAGATTCCAGTTGAAAAATGTAACATAATTTGATTTGCTAAACTTTCTTTGTCTGTGTCTAAGCAAAAACAATGAAGCATTACAGTGTGTCTCTACATACAGTTATTCAAATACTTGAGTAGGAGTCAAAAACTGGTGTGGAAAACACTGTCATCAAAAGAGGAGCTAGAGTCCCCAAGAGAACAATTTGAGACATCCGGCATTTTTGGGTGTTTGTGATTCAAAAGAACATTATTTCATTCCTAGTTTATTACATATTGATACTTAATCTGGAGTGAACACAGTTGTGAGGGTAGTGTCTTAAGGTAAGTCATGTCTTTCTTATTCACTAACCACTGAAGAAATACTAGAAATACTTACATTATTATATTTTTGGGAGGAGGGGTACAAGGTGTACATTAAGATAACTTGGCGCAGAAAGGGTGTTTGATGACATAAGGCAGGAACAAAGATGGCGTTCCGTTTAACAGCAAGAAATTGAAATTAGGAATAAAAATATGTCTACATGAGGATGCCTATATGGTTAAAAACGTTTGGTTGACTTGATCAAAGCTTGAATTTTAATTTTAAGCTAAATTTGGCCAAGACATATAAGAAAGTCAAGATTGTTTCTCCAAGATGAATAAAGAGAAACAATAACCTTAAGCTGAAATAGTCATAAGACCTCCAGTATCTGGAGAGTCACAAGCTGTTAAGTTTGTTGTTTTTTTTGTATTGGTATTGATGAATACACTTAAAAACTTGTCTATGCATGCCTATAGTAGTAGGCAATGTTCCACTCATTGTGCCAGACAAGAAGCTGCACTTTGGCTTTAGTGAATATACTGTATTGTGTGCCACGTCACCTTAGAACTGTACATTCAGCTGATGTTTAGAGAGTCAGTTTTTTTTACATTGTGTCCAGATTTGGAGAGAAGTCTGTTAGTGATTAGTGTGAAGTCAAGTATTGTAGAAACCACATTTAAACAGTGTAATATTTTTCTGACATTGGTTACTAAAATGACAGTTAAAACTAGTCTATTGTTTACCAATTTTATTATGTAGAATTTTCTAGAACATGGTTGTTTGACACTTTTTTGATTAAAAAAGTGAAAGAAAACTCGTCTTTTCAAGCAGATAGCTGTAGGACAAAAGCCTGACCTCTCAAACAATGATCAGAGCCGTAGTAGAACTTACTGTCTCTGAAGGAGATTTTATGTATTGTTTTGTCAAGTTACCCATAGAAAGTCATGCTGTGTTTGACTTGATTTAACGTATACTGTTATAGAAAACAGAAATTTCCTACTTGTCAACTCTTTCAAGTGTTGTTTTGAATACTGTTAAGAAAATAAATTTAGAATATGCTAGTTGATTGAAATAGACTAATTATAGTTTTCAGATAAATAACTTATTCTACCCTATTGATCTTTATTTTATCTGTAGTTACAGCAGATTGTTTGCTAAGATCTTTTTGAACTGTCCTTTGTCTGTGTGGGAAAACAATCAGGAGAAGTTCCAGCTTTTACACTGATCTGTGAAAAGCCGTAAAACAGCAGGAGTCCAGGCCAGTAGAGGAGAGTCTCTGCTTCCACTTTGTTTAAACAAAGGGGACAAATGGCCTTTGATCTTGGAAACAAATTGCAGGGAGTTTCTAACTTTAAAAAAGGGTCAGAGACAGCTCCTGGTTGGATGAGCAAAGATACGCCTTATTTGAATAAATTAAAAGACAAGAATACGCCTTTACTATAAAACTTTCTACACAACAGTAACAAATTAGATTTGCTCTTGCAATTCTCCAAAGACGTCTTTGCTTTTCTTTCTTTCTTCTTCTTTTCCATTTGTCTCAGGTAAATGAATGTATGTCTCTGTTGTTCTGCAGTTTCTGTTGTAATTTCATACGTTGTCTTCTATTGGATTAAACTCTGAAATTCTGTGACGTCTACACTCATTGTTGTTTTCTGTGTGGTTTCACTCCGGCCCGCCGGAAGAACCTGGGATCTGTGAGAAGAAGATAGAGCCAGAGATTTTCCAGAATTTATTATAACCTAAAATCTTCTTCAACAATACAGATGCCGATGGTCTGGAAAAGTGAGCTTTTACTGATTGTATGTAGTTAGCTGTTACAGTTGTATGAGATGTGAGACTTTTCTTTTACAAGCAGAATTTAGATTTAATTTGATACAATAGGAGTAAAAATGTATTTGCTTACTATGCTGTGGTCTCTTTACACACAGTCATCATGATATACAACAAAGATTTTCCGATATTATTTGCAGTAGATGACACATTTTTTCCACCAGTTGTGTATGGAGAAACCACAGGCAAACTGTCTGAGTAGTTCATGCAAGGCCAGAACCCTACGCTTTTCCTCGTCTCTTTTAAATCGGAGACAGTGTGCTTCAGGATGTCCAGAGTGTACTTTCATGGGAGCTTGCATGCTTGAATGCATTCATTTGGCCTTTATGTTTATGGAAGACTAAAGGGTGTGATTCTATAAGTTCAGGGAAATGTCAAAGGGGTTGCTAGTGATGTTATCTGTGCTTTTTTTTCTTTCTCTTCTTTGCTACTGGGAAATGTCTTGGTGACATGATGAGTATTTCATAAATATAGTTTATGAAATACTCATAAACAGCATGTCACTGTAATCTGTTTTTAGTTTCCAGTGTCTTTGCTGAAGGAGAACCTCTCATTGTTTGGCTCTTTGTGAATGTTTAAAATTCAAACTATTTGTTCAAAATAATCAGATGAAAATGTAGCTTTGTTGCTTCAACATGAAAAATATTTTCACAGATTATTTTTTTTTTCTCAGACTTGGCCTTGAGACAAGACATGCGGCAAAGAAAAAAGAAAAAAAAAGACTTATGTCCAAGAAAAACATCAATGAGTGACTGAATGACTTTTGTTGCAATGTGGGATATTTTGAAAATTATATTTTTGGAGAGGATAACGTTAACTCTACTAAGTGTTGAGCCAACAGCAACACATTCTGCTATTGTCCATGTGTGGGTTTGATGCTTATCCAAGGTAGTCGTTTTACTCATAATTCTAAGAAATAACTCCTTGACCAGAGTTAAATAATGTCCACCGAGAGTAACTTATTTAAAAAGTCCAGAAACATTTGACAATTATCTTTTTTTATTTTTATGTAAATTGAAACTGTAGGCGTTAAAGAAACATTGATCACAATGTCCTGAGATTTAAACTACTTCCAGGACACTTTTTAGATCTTAACGTAATTGAGAATCCGTGATCACCTTCTAAGAAGTAAATGTAGCAACAGAAGCAAGTACTGTGATAGACAGTAAGCACTAATAAGTCAAAAAAAGTATTATCATCAATAAGGAATTGCTCAAGGATTTAACAGTGAGCATGTGACTACACAGTGCAGTAGCAACATAAAGGAAGGCTGAACCTTAATAGTTATTCTTTAAATAAAAGTGATGTGTTAGTTGATTTTATTCCCTTTAGCATACATTAGAAACATTTGACCAGGGGTGCAGATTTAACTGTTAGGGGGTGTAGATTTAAATGTTACAGCTCCTGCTGTTTTACACAGATGTAGGAAAATGTGTTTCCTAAGGGACATAACCTCCTTGGCAGTGCTTTGCTCAAGACTTTCTTCACGCTTAGAATTGGAACAGGGAATGCATGTTGCTCACAATAGGTTACATTTTATTCCGGGTGGTAAAACCAATGGTCTTCTGAACTGCCTTTTTTAGGATAATGTATTGTAATACTAGGACAGAAAGTAACAATTATCATCTTGTGCCTAACCATACATTAGGCACAAGGTGATCAGGCATAACATTGTAACTAAAGACAGGTGAAGTGAATAACAGATTATCTCTTCATTACACTGTCTGCTAAGGAGGGGGCTATATCATGCTGCAAGTGAACAGTTTGTTCTTAAAGTTAATGTGTTTGAAGGAGGAAGAAAATATTCAAGTGTAAAGATTTTAGAGTTCCACAAATCTTTACACTTTTCGTATCGGGATGGACTGGATTACAGAATCTCTATAAGTGAAGTTCTTCCTGTTTTGCAGTGTTACCTACAGTACCTATTGGAAGTGGTTGAAGAAAGAAACCGAGGACAAGGCTCTTTTGTTGCAAGTGGGCAATGAAGTTTGAACTATGTCTTCTGATCCAACTGCTGGTGTAGTTTAGCTCTAATTTGGAAGAAGTTGAACAGATTCTGATAGAAAAGGTTTTTAAACCCTGGCAAATCACATTTTGATATGTTTTGTGCTACACATCTTCAAACCAGTCAGGGTGTCTATGCTGACCCCTTTCAACTGCTGGAAGTACCAGCTGTGAACACATGACTATTAGAATTGGGCCATGGACTTATAAAAATCAGGATAATGTTCTCATCCTGAACGCAAATGATCACAGCAACAAGTTTGAGGTGTTTACTCGGCCTCCAAAACTCACTAGGTCTCAATTACACCAAACATCTATGGACTATGCAGGATAATAAAGTCCAATCTAAAGAGGTTCAACCTCACAACTTGCAAAAAAATTCTGCCACTAACTTCATGGTGCCATATAATGCATCATACATTCAGGGTTCTAGAAAAGTCCATTCCTTGAAGGGTTAACACGGGTGTGGCATCAGAAGAGAACCAGCACACTATCAGCCAGGTGGTCATATTGTAATGCCTCATCAGTGTAAAATGCATTATTATAGTTTGTTGGGTTAAGGCAGTGAGATGAGGGTTGTACTTGCTCTTTAGCTATGATGAGGCTCAAAATGTAATTTCAATTAGACCTGTTAAAGCCTTTTAAAAGACAGGGGAATTCTCCTTCAGACTTGTTTCATAACCAGTTTAATGTCCCATTGACTCATAAATGATTTACAAGTGGTTGATGTAATATGCTGTCTATTAAATAAAGGTCAGATTTGCTTTTCATTTTCAAGTAGTCTTATAAAACTGTTTTACTGGGCCAATAAGTTTTGCCCTCTCTGAAGATTAGCTAATGTTTAGCAGACTTCTACTGTCTGCCAATAGCAAATTAGTTTTCTCCCTCCGTGTAGTAATAACATCTGACGAACAAGATGTAGAGATGTTGAAAATTTTCTCACCTTGTCTCCTCAAACAAACAGAGCCTATATGATTCAAGGTTTGGAGGTTATTCAAAAAAAACTCTTCCTCTTTCTAGTGTTACATTAGACTACTGGTGAAAATGTGTGTTTGGTTAACCCTTCCTTAAACCTCAAACTTCAGCACTCGAGGCAACTGGGAATGTCCCTGAGGTTTCTGGGAACCTCTCTATCCCAAGAGGAAATAGATAATTGAGTCTGTTTGAAAATATGCCACTGTTTTTAAATGAAATTAAAATTACAACAGTCATTCCTAAATCAAGGAATAGGTTCAGACTGCTACACCAAATGGTCAAAAGTATGTTGACATAGGTTTGAGGTTTGCAAGGGACATGCTTCACAGGATAGCAGAGGGAATCTCAATACTTATATTTAAGCTTAGGAAAATAAATGTTTGCGGATATGTTTTAACTCCAGCCATTTTTTTTTTTTTTTTTACAACTTTATATGTTGTAGTTTCCCTGTGTAGGGACATATCCCTTCATCCCTATAATTTAGCACCCAAAAAATTTGATGAATTTTAACCAAAGTTGTGTCCATTTCAGAAAAGCTGGTGGTCTTAACTGTGGCAACTAAGGAAACAGATGGCTTCCAGCGCTTTATGCAGACCGCCAGTTATTTCAACTACACTGTGAAGGTAAGAGTATTTCATTTACTAAATCCATGCCCAAACATTCGTATTGTTTGTAATTATACAGAACTAACACACACTCAGCAGGAAAATGCTTTCCACACACAGTTGCCAGAATCAATTGAGCCTGTTAAAGGAAACAAAGATGTGCAGCAAGCTGCGAAAAACTTCCATCCCAAAGGGAAACTCCATGATGTAGCTCCATAATTGACTTTTGTGGTTAAAAGAAACCATTTTGTTTGTTCTTAGCTTGGAGGCTGGTGGGGACATGCATGCACTGCTAACCTCATGCGCCCCTATATGCAGTACTTTTACAGTAATTTGATTCTAAAACTACTGTAAAAGTACAGAAGTCAAATCTTCAGTAATCAGGTTACAGAACCAGAGAAGATAAGTATATTGGTGTCTTAATTTTGTTGTCATTTTCAGTAAATTACATTATTTTTTGAAATCTTAATTTTTTCTATAACTCACTTCACCCTTAATTGTGATTAAATGATAATTGTTTAACACTTAAAATTAGAATTTCATCAAACATATAAATAAAAAGACACATAAGTGTGAGCTTAATGAAAAGTATGATTAATATTCATTTAAAAGTTATTATGTTGAAAAGCTACTTTTAATATTTCTCTATCAAGTTACTTAAGACTTTGGTCCATAACCAGTATAAATTTTACAGAAGGTTATGAAATTCTACCTCCTGTCTTCATTTTTCATGTTAATTGTCATCATCTTTTTTTGTAAATAACTCCCGATTTCAAACATTAACTAAAAGACAGATGTTTGAGGTAAAATAGTTAAAATTGTGGAGGTTGAAATGGTGCAAAAACCTAGTTGCTTTGTTTTACATATCTTAGACTTATACTTCTCCACATTTTCACCCAGAATCATTATTCAGTCTTCTTCCGTAGGTGTTTCATTTATTAACTCAGCACTATTTGTCCACTGTTATATAAAGATTCTCCAAATCTGTCAGATTCTGATCACATCTCTCGTCCCTAGCCCTCTCCAGGGGATTCTTTCACAGATCATCTCTCAGATTTAGTTCTGCTTCTGATGACAGAAGTGCATACAATAATATTGGAATTTAATCAAAATGTAGATTGGGGGTGTAATCTACATATTCATATTTTTGCTCTTAGAGTTTTTTTTTTTTCAGTTGAATTAGACGTGTTGTTCTGCAAGGTCTAATTTTTTTTAACATCACAGAAACATGGTAATTCAAGAGGTGTGGGTAGACTTTTTATATCCACTTTTCATCAGCAAAAAAAAACCACATGAAATAAATCTCCCCATTAAAAAATGTACATGGATATTTTTGTTTTTTGGTAGCATTTATAAATAGGAATTAGTGAAATGTTCCTTCCAGCTCTTATGACTTAGAAACATGGGGCCGACTCCTTCAGAGGTTTTCCAATTAGGAGACTTATGGTTGCTTAGATGTAGATGTAAATGGACATTTTCACAGCCAAACTTTTATGTGTTCAGCCAGTTCACAGTTTGGACATTTTGTCTGTCTTTTGTCTGCATCAGGTCTTGGGAATGGGAGAGATGTGGAAAGGCGGTGATGTTGGTCGTTCTATTGGTGGAGGGCAAAAAGTCAGACTACTGAAGGAGGCCATGGAGAGTCTGGCTGCTCAGGAAGATCTTGTCGTTTTGTTTGTGGATAGGTATGTTATGAGCCAAAACTAATGTAAAAGTATCTATATTTTGCATCAGCCATTTTATTGCAACATATGACATACTTGGCTTTGAGTTTGTTTTGTTACTTTACAAACGTTAGTTTCATTTACCTTTCATTTGATCTACATTTAACTTCCAACCAAAAAAGGGAGCCAAAGCACTTTTTGCAGCATGGTGCAAATGCTAACCACCATGTGCTGTAATAACAGATTTGAAAGCCAGAACTTCTTAGTGAAAGGGGTTTTTGTTGAAGCAAAAACACCAATCAAACATTCAGAAACAGGCATTATTATACGTGAGGAGAACAATTCTCAAGTACAGGTAGCTGAACTGTAAACTTTTAAGACTGATGGAAAGTACTTCCGTGGGTAAAGTGAGGTGATTAAAAATAAATATTTTGCACAAGTCTTTATCTTTAAATGGAGCAAGAAATAATATTTACATTGACGTCTTAAATGTATAATTTTAGTCATAATTGCAGTTCATAGCACCTTGAAGCAGGTTGTTAGAGAGTAATTTTCTCTCTTTTAAAAGAAGCAGTTGTGGTAATAAACCACTTGGAAATGTCAGAGGATTACAAGTAATTCAGTGTGTTTTATATTTGAAATCCTCCTGGCCCACCAGGAGTGTGTGGGCAGGTACTGATTCGGCCTTACGTCTTGTTTTACGATTCAGTCACCTATAAAGTTAAGTATGAATTAATTTAGCAGTTTTTCATTGTAAAGAAATGCGCTTCAGAACATGCACAGTTTCTGAAATGAATAGAAAAGACTACAAACACTTGTCAAGCAGCATAATTTCAGACTAAAACCTATTACTGAATGTCTTTTGCATTACTATGCCTTGCAAAATTATTAATTCCCTATAACTTTTTTACATTTTGTATAGTTACAACCTCAAACTTTAACGTTGCATCGGTACTGTCAGAGATAGAAAAGCACAACATCTTTTATGTTTGGGAAGTGGAAGGAAAATGATACATGGTTATACAATTATTTATCATATAAAAATCGTGGCATGAAATTCGTTTAGGCAGATAACGCACTGCCCCTCTGCCATGATAAATAGAGCTCCATGTTTTGCATTGCTGCTCCCCTTGCTGCTGGCTAACTCATCAAACACTTAATTCAGTGTTAAAATTGTTTAACATATCCTTCTCAATCATATGATATTATTTGGTCTTTTTAGTTCCATTACACTACACTACAATACATTACAGACAGCCTGAAAAGCAATACAATAAAATAGTTATAAATGGAAATCTGAGATTCCCAAGCTGGATTTGTCTTGAATTTATTTCCGTGTAATTCTCAGACACAATCTTGAATGGTTTTATGGAGAGCAGGCCTATGTTAACGGGATAAGTACGCGATTTATGATTTAACAAGTCGCAAGGGATCTTTATATGAACATGTGTCTGCCAGATGCCAGCAAAACTTTTCAACTTCCTCGCCTATGTCAGGCTTCCTCTCGTGGCTCAACCTTTACTTTTCCTGCCATCTTCTATAAATGGGCCATATACTGCACTATTTTTAGATCCACATACAAGCTGCATATGCTCTCAAGCTTTCAAACCCGTGCTGTCACACGAGCAGAATAAAAGCTCCCATTAATTGAAGAAGCTAAAGAGTCAATGTCTCTTGTGAAATTATCATGATTTAGCTCTAAAGACCAACTGCACCCTCGCCAAACTAACAAAAGCACCAAATAAATTAAATTAGTGATACTTTAAGATCAGATGATTATGTTGTTTTGTGTGTGTTAATGTCTGGAAAAATAAACCCCATTTGGAACCATGGCACTGCACAGGCTCTCAGAAAATTCAGTCTTGCCAAACACAAAGGCTGTGCTTTGCTTACATTCAGATTCCTATTAGTCCAGGGCAAATGAAAGCCTATGCTATGTGTCAAACTGAGTGAAATATGTTGAAGACAAAACTGCTCCTCCAGGATAAATAAAAGGCTAACGATCTGTTATGTTTTATCTTCTTTCCTCCCCCCTAAGTTATGACCTTATCTTCGCTGGGGGACCAGAGGAGATTCTCAAGAAGTTCCAACAAGCCAATCACAAAGTGCTGTTTGCTGCAGAGGGAGTGATATGGCCAGATAAGAGGCTCGCTGACAAGTACCCTTTAGTCCGAAGTGGCAAGCGCTACCTAAACTCTGGAGGTGATTTCCAAAAGTTCAGTTTGTCTTTCAGGGCTGAAGTGTTTTGATTGCTGCTGGAAGCCTGATCATTGCTGTTCACACTGTAAAACTCACCCACAGAAATCGTACAAACTAATGTTGCATGTGAAATATATTCATTGACTTGCACAAAAGTGAGACAACCACATTTCTCAAACTTCTATTTTTTTTGTCAAATTTTAGCAGATGTTCTGTAAAAATGTGTAATATCAGTAAGAGTTGTCAATCAAATATGTATCACGAATCATGCATTAAATTCTGTCTACCAGACATTTTTAACACATAAATAGCTTTTCATAACATGTACCACATGAAATAAAGATTTTTTTGTTTTTATGCGCCACTGAGATAACAGATTTTTGCTCAAATGGAAACTTGATGATGCATGCATTTTCATATAGGGCTAGGTTTGTCTGGACACATCAAATCAACATTTGACATTTGTTTTAAGTTTCTGCTGAGGCGTTTTTGTATGGTTTTAGCATTGGTTTGAAGATGTGGTGCAAAAATGCTAATGAAACCTGTAAGGAGGCAAACAGTGTCTCAGCACTTTACCTGAAGGCATGATCTAGAAGAGTGCAACAAACACTGGGATCACTACTTGTTTATGTAGCTATTTAAGCTGTCCGTCTCAGCTTATGACAGTCTTTTACACACTAATATAGATGTATTTCTATAGTATAAGTACAGGGATTCCACACAGAGCTTTAAATATGTGGGTTTCCATCTGTATTATGTCTTTAGGGTACAATAACTCCTAAACCACCTCCTATATGATACATGTGTTTAACCGCATTTTACACTATGTCTAACATTTGCAGAAGATTTTATTGCAGCATACTCTATGCATGCGTAGAAAGTTGAAGTAATGCTGGATTACACAGGTTGAAAACACTTATTCACCCCTGTTCTCTGGGTGTAACACATTCCACCATTAGCTGTTGAACTCTGAGGACTTGCAGGCCTCTTTCTGGAATTCAGTGGGCTAATCACAGTTTTCTAGTATTTGGTGCAGAGTGTTGCAGCACCAAAAAAGAATAGCAATAAGCATGTGTTAGTTTTAAAATAGAAAACCCCAGGATCCTTATTGCTAATTCCTGGTGTAAAATTTGAGTATATTTTCCAAGTAAACTTGGATTGTAAAGTATTTCCTGTCTATGGTGAGCAGAATGTGGGAGGAGGAAATTTCCCCAAAGTTTAACCTTATGCTTAGACATCTTTTTTTAGCTGTTATCCTCCCAGTGGTCGATTAGACGTAATTACGGTTACATGTCGGGGTGTTTTCTAAAAGTAAATGCAAATGGTGCATCTTGCAGACTTAAAAATTCTACATAGGTAGAACATTTTGCAACAAAGCAAAAGCTTATTTGTGGCCAACCTAAACCCCATCGTTTCCAATTCTCTGGAGCATTGGACTGCTTCTTTCCCTGTGGTCATCAATTTGGTGCGACCTCCCATAGTGGAGCCTTGCTGTCTCAGACTGATCAGAGAGTGCTTTTTGCGTTCATTGTCATTGACTTGACATGTGGATTTGTCTTGGGCCCCTGAGTGTGCCACAGTTTGCATGAAATTGCAGGTTTTGTTTGTGTTCCTCCGGCTACCGCCCAAGTGACCAGTGAGGAAAGTTTTTTAGCATTTGGACGTGCACAGTTGTGTCACAGAGAGTGTAGTGCTCTGGGGATGGAAGAGTTTAGATCGAGAGATTCCGTATTGGTGTTAGTCTGTGAATATTTAAACAGAGGAACAAGAAGGTCACTTCAGGTCACTTTTATTTTGCTCCTCAATATAAAACAAAGTTTTGTCAGACAAAATGTTTTCCAGTGCCAAGTCTCAATTTTACATACTGTTCTTCCAATTTTTTACATCACAGATTCCACACTAGTTAAACTCATCCTGCCAGCATGAAGATTAAGTTGCAAAGCTCAGTTAATCTCATACTGTTCTTCTTGTGCAGCGCAATAAGTTCACTGTTCTCCGATGACCTTGATTGGATCACAGTTTGGTCTAGCACTTTTAGGATTTGCTGGAAATGCTCAGGAAGGTTGCAAACTGCAGACATGTACACCACACTACTTGGCACATTCCACTACAACATTTCTTGTAATTAGTTTCAGACAACATTAGAGCACTGACAGATCAGGATTTGAGTGGCTTGAGCTGCTTTAATGCAAAGTATTATCAAGGCATAACAAAAAGCCTTAATAAGCATCCCAAAAACTGTGATATTGTCTGGGGATTCCAGGATAAAGCTAATTAAAGATGGAAAATTTGTATTGGGGTAAATTCAGCATAATAATCTATTACCGTGTTCATTTCAATCCAGAAGTTTCATGCTGCATTGTTCATGTCTTTTTAGTATTTTGCAGAGGGAATATTTTAGAGGGATCAGAGAATCATTGTGTCTTTTTCGGATAGGAAGACTAAGGCAGACTGTTCACTGCACTTTCCCAGGATCTGCAAAATGAACCACACACCAACAATATAATCTGCATAAAATTGATGATTTTGCTTTGAACTTTCTTCCCTCGTTCCTACCATTTATAATATGTCATGTCTGTCCATTGACTTGTTTACAGTGTCTGAGGTTTTTCCCCAATGATGGGATATAAAACGACACACACCAGCAACATAGCTAAACCCTGCAATCTGTTACTGTGGTTGCTGTCCGTGAGCGACAGAGTGAGAGAAGAAAAAGGAGCTCAAGTTAGAGAGGAGTATACCATGAGAATGTACATTTAGAGTTTAAGTGTGTGATGTAAGATGGTCACAACACATAGATTGCAGCTTTTTACAAACCGCTTTTACTTTCTGTGGAAAAGAAAACGTCCCTGCCCTGTGTTTATGTGTGCCTCAGATAATTGCCAAAAATCACACTTTGTTTAAGGCGTCATGGCTTCCTCGGATGAAGTTGGAGGCTGTTAAGCCAGCCAGCCACCCAGCAGCCTGCCAGTTGTGTAAACATCTCTCACCATATCATTTACACGCTGGTATGCATTTCACACTGTTCATTTATTTGCAGGTATTATTGGCTATGCCCCGTACGTAAACAGACTAGTTTCACAGTGGGATCTCCACGACAATGATGATGACCAGCTCTTTTACACAAAGATTTACCTGGATCCATTGAAACGAGTAAGTCGTTGTTTTTTGTTTGTTTTGCTTTTGTATTGGCATTTTTCAAAAGAAATGTTTTGGACACCTAGTACATTTTTATGTTCACATCTTACAGGAATTTCTGAACATGACTCTGGACCACAAGTGCCAGATTTTCCAGAATCTGAACGGGGCTGTCGGTAAGTAATTATTAGTATTTACTGAGCTGTTGAGAAGACTTAGTTCTTGGCGAACTAACGTCATGTTGACATCATGTGGCAGATTTTAGGTTTTCAAAATCTGACCTTGAAATCTGGTGGTCTTTATGTTTTTTGGCAGATGAGGTGCTTCTTAAGTTTGGAACCGACAGAGTACGAGTGAGAAACACAGCGTACAATTCTTTACCTGTTGTCGTCCACGGAAATGGAAACACTAAAGTGAGTATGAAGCTCTGCCCTTTGGTACAAGTGGGAATGGGCTTGCAAAGAATTCTCATGAATGGCAATCTCTTTAAGAATATTTTAGTTTCCAAGCAATGGCTGCACAGTGGCGCAGTTGGTAGAGCTGTTGCCTTGCAGCAAGAAGGTTCTGCGTTCGATTCCCGGCCCGGGTCCTTCTGCATAGAGTTTGCATGTTCTCCCTGTGCATGCGTGGGTTTCCTCCGGGCACTCTGGTTTCCTCCCACAGTCCAAAAACGTGACTGTCAGGTTAATTGGCCTCTCCAAATTGCCCCTAGGTGTGAGTGTGTGTGTGCATGGTTGTTTGTCCTGTGTGTCTCTGTGTTGCCCTGCGACAGACTGCCAACCTGTCCAGGGTGTACCCCACCTCTCGCCCTGAACATTAGCTGGAGATAGGCACCAGCAACCCTCCCGACACAAGGGTGTAAAGAAAATTTGTGGATGAATGGATGGATAGTTTCCAAGCAACCCCAAAAATTATGCTAAATGTCTATCATTATCTAACTTTTTTTCTTTAACAGTCATATAAAAAAAGCAACAGTTATTTCTACTGCTACTCAGATAATCTATCACATTATTATTTTTAGTTATAAAAATAACATTTAACATGCATTGTTTTGTTTTTTTTCTTGTTAACTATTTGCTAAATCAAACATTTTGAATTACCACCTGGTCAATTTTATGGTAACTTTAAAGTAATTGTGTTAATTAAACAGGACATACATACCTATTTTTTATCCTTTGTTATTTTTTTTTATAGAGTAACATTATAACAACATTATAACTACTTGATATTAACTGTGTAATTAGTCAAGCTGTCTGAATGAAGACTGAAGAAGTTGTGGTTTCAAAGTTTAAGGTGCCTTACTGGCCAGACTTTCTTTTTAATGATTCAAACTCTTGTTGGATACTATCTATAAAACAAAATGATAGTTTTTCACATAGTTATGCTATTTCAATCTAAACCAGTATTTACTTTGAGTATGTGGAATGCAAGCTGTTTTTTTTTGTTTGTTTGTTCTTTTGTGAAATCATGTATTACTATGTTCATTGAGTGCACTTTTAACAGTGCTTTATTTCACCTTGAGGCAGCTATGACTCTGTGGAACGAGTAGTTACCCTGCAATTGTAAAGTTATGAGTTTAATTCCAGCTCCCTCTCTGCCAGATGTTGGTTTGCAATTGGGCAAGCGTCTTCACACCAAGTTGCCTATTTGTGTTAGTGCATGTTAGCTAGTTCGACTGAGTGAATGTGTCATTTGCGCTAAAGCGCTTTGGTCAAAGTGATCCTATAAATGTTCAGTCTATTTACCATTTATAGTAGACTGTGTGCACATAACTAACTGAGGCAATACTAACAGAATGTGGCAATTATGAATGGAGAACATGTAAGGAAACACATAAAATAGGTAAATAAGGTTCAAACCAGTTTAGGTTTTAAAGATGGTCATTATTCACACCTGGAGATATTTCCAGAGAGAGGATTTTGTCTTTCTTCTAAGTGAGGGAAATGTTTAGCTGCTTTCATTCAGCCACCTGACCACCTGTGCAGCAACAAGTTGGGGAGGAGCAGCACTACATTGCTCTAAGCTCCATAAAACTGGGAAATATTTCAGTCTCTCTGGCAACTTACCGTAAGGATTGTAAAACCCTAGGAACAGTGTAATGAGAACTTTTGGTGGTTTTGAAACCGCAACTTTTTTCTTTTTACCCTTGTCCTTTATGTCTTTCTCAGAAACCACTCATCATGAATAGTGTATTTCACTTGATACATTCCCCCACAGTGAGTGGAAAAAAAAAAAAAAAAATGCAGCCTACTGGATACTTGCCAGATGACCCTCGCCATAGTTGACTTCTCATCCATGCCACGGTTGCTTGCTAATGCTCCTGACCATGTGTTTCTCATTTGCTCAATGCCATCATTCAGTTATCAGTCCAAGAGAGTCAGTAAGTTAACAGGATGTCTGTAAGATAATGCTGCAGTTCTGCGGAAGTTTAGTCTGATATTTCCCGTCCTTTAACTCATCACAATCTTTTTCCACTAATGACCACATGAGCTTTGAGCGAAACCCACCAATTTATTGAGTCATTTTCCCCAAAATGTCATACCAGCTGGAGCTGAAGCGCTTAATGGTAGAGCACTATTAAGGTGCCATGCCATGCCATGCCTTTCTAGGACTGGGCAGTTGAATAACTGGCATATAGTTAAATATTACCTCATGTTTAATCATCTACAGCAGGGGTCCCCAAACTTTTTCCTGCGAGGGCCACATGATTGTTCCCTTTTCTGGTCGGGGGCCGGTCTTAGGTTTTCGAGAAAGAAACCTTAGAAAAGTTTTGTTGATTGGGGGGGGGGGAGAAACTGTGGACCGGGGGGGATTGGATTACTGCCGACGACATATTCGCGTTTGTAGATAGATTTTTACCCAGAATGCAAATGGAAAAAAACCGTGAGCGAAACGGTGACTGGTGCTGACTAGTATATATTCCATTGAGGGAAACTAAGTTTCATATCTGCTCAAGAGCCCCCCTGGTGGTTGAAGAAAAATCCACATATATATGAAAAAAAAACACTGAATGCTCTCTGGTATTGTTCAGGGGGCAAGACCAAATGAGGAGACGGGCCAGATCCGGTATTGTTCAGGGGGCCAGACCAAATGAGGAGACGGGCCAGATCCGGTATTGTTCAGGGGGGCAGACCAAATGAGGAGGTGGGCCAGATCCGGCCCACGGGCCGTAGCTTGGGGACCCCTGATCTACAGCTCATTCTGGTTGCAAGATTATATGTCTACTTTAGCATGGGGAAATTAGCAAAGTAAATTAGATACTCTTATACAAAATGCTTTTGTTAAGATAAATATCCAAGGACTCAGCAGCAGTGGATGAGATCATAATATTTAGGAAATAATAAAAAATAGTAGGATACCACTTGAAAAGGTTTTGCAGCGGTCAGAGTTTGAAAGACTTTTTTTTTTTACCAAACACTTACGTTTTTTTTTTTTTTTTTTTGTTTGTTTTTTTAGATAAATGTTCAGTCCAATGCATGTCTCTTACTTATATGGCACAATGTATAGGGGAATAAACAGGGTTTCCAATATTATGACACATATTGCTGAGAAACATTGTTACAAAAAGATTAAAAAAACCAAAATTACCAAACATATTTATTACTTTTCTAAAGTTTACTTGCTTTTGTTTACACAATGCTTAATGTATTAAAGTTATACAAACCAACTCAGTGGTGAAATAGATTGTTTTAAAATCAATATTGGTGGTGACTTCTTGTCACTAATGACCTATTTTAATTTTATGTACATAAGTTTCATTTCAAAAGTGTTTTGCTTTAGATTTATTTAATTGAAAATCAAAACTAGAATGTTTTTTTTTCTCTCATTTTACAAGACTGACATAGAGGAGAGTCAAATGAAAATTGTAATAACACAACACTTAAAACAAGAAAATCAATAAAACATTAATTGAGATGAAAAAAAAACCCCAAAATAAAACATGAGTCATGTATATTTGGCACCAATATTTGAAATGTTGTATTCCAGTGACTTTTATTACAGTAGTCAAAATATATAGATATGTCCATTACATCAATTACTGAACATTTTCTGATTTCTAAACCAATCGTTTTGTTGCACCACTAATTTTGACCACTTTTTCTGAATAAGAAGTCTAGAATAGAAAAGAAATAAACATTATACACTGACTTTGTTCTTTCCACAGATGTACTTGAACTACCTGGGGAACTACGTCCCCAACGCATGGAATTATGAACATGGGTGCAGCCACTGTGACGACGATCTTCTGGATTTGTCTCAGTTACATGTAAGTGATTCACATTTAGCACTTTTCCATCTGTTTTGTAATGCTTGTTCTTTCTAAAATTGCTGCCACGGAAACTTTTTTTTTTTTTGTCCTATTTTTTGTGAAGCAAGGAAAAGATGAAACAGTTTCTTGTATTTCCAGTACGAGCCGTCTAGCTCCGGGTAACCGTCTAGACAGACGGAGCAGAGCTCGGTTTGTCTTCTTTCAACAGATAAGTGAGGCTGTCAGTTCGGCCTTCTTTCCTGCAATAATAGCCTTATACGTTTTTGGACATTTTTAAGGCGCACAAACGTGATGTGATCTACTCAGGAGAAAAGGGAAGCATTGCATGGCTGTGGTGCAGGATATGGTTTCTGAGGTTTTGAGAAGTGCTCATTTAAAGGGGAGTCACTGTTGACCAGCCTGCCTTTTAGTGGGCTCTGCAATCTGGCTTTTTTCCACAATAGTGAATTACAGCGGTCATGCTGAAAATTTGTCAGTCTAGGCTGGAGTTGGGCAAGAATGGCAGGCTTTCGTAAATGTCTCAGGCAGTGTGCTTTAATCTGTGAAGAATGTTACTGAATTTGTCACTCTGGGCATTTTGTTGCCCAGAGTTGCCCAAGCTATCATTGATAGCTTGGAATCTATCAATGATTTCTTTTTTTTTTTCTTTTTTTATTGCTTTGTTTTGAAAGTTTTTCTTCACAGTTTAATGGCATCAGAACTTTGCGTTTGAAAAAAAAAATCATTCACCTTTCTCATTTCAACCACAAACATCAATGTTGCTTTAGGGATTTTCTGTGATGGTCCAATGCAAAATTGCATATAATTATAAGTGAATTTATACATGACTTGCATTTGTATTCAGGGCACTTTACTCTGATTTCCTTGCAAAATTTCACTTCTACCAATTACCTTGGAGACTGCAATTGTGTATTCTAGTCTCAGTGTAAATGCAGCTTTCCTGTAAAGGCCTCGTGGGTTTGTTAAAATACAGTAGAAAAATATGTAGAACAATACAGGAAAAGGTCCAGGAGAAAGTTGTGGGAATTTTGAACCCTGGTTTAGATTTAAACAATGGGACTAAATGCATAAAATGAGAAAAATGCATCTTTTCTCAGTGAATTCTGCACATGTTGACTACAAATTTCATGCCACCACAAACCCACCAAGACATGGTCATCTTACTTTAATGACAAGACTTGACACTTGGGCGAATGTTCACTTTCCAGCAGGTATGTGACTCTTAACATGCAAACAGACCTACAATGAAATTGTGTGGACCTAAACACAGTCTTGAGTTAAGAACTCTTGACCAAAATCCAGACCAGAGTGTGTAAAATTTGAAAACAGATGCTCACAGTAGCTTGTGCTCATTGACACTGAGCTAATTTGCAAGGAAAACTGACAAAGATTTCAGTCTCTGGATGTGCAACGGTGCTGGAGACATGTCCTGAAATACTTGCAGCTCTAAAAACCAATTGACACGAGAGGGTTGAATGCAACTTTCAGATTTGAGAAAAAAAAAAGAAAAAGCAAATAATTTCCTATCCTCTTTACAAGTATGCACTGCTTGCCTTGTTTTGTTTGTTTACTTGTTTGTTTGTGTTTTTCTTTACATAAAATACCAATAAAATAGACAGGCGTTTGCAGTTACCCTGTCACAAATGTGAGAATGTCCAATGGCTACAAATGTTTTAAACTTTTAAAAGTACATTGGCACTAACTGAGGCACATAAAAAGCCTCCAGCTGACCTTTCACAATGAATACAGAAATGTTTGCTGAAGTAAAATAGCCTGAGAAGACATATCATTCCGCTGTGACTCTTTGTTTGTTTGGGACAGAGACGACCAGGATATCGGGTCATGTGGGAACACTGTTCCAACTGTGTTTACACTGTGCCTTTCTACCCGGGTGAACTTAGTCCACTGGCAGTCCTGTGTGGCTTTTACGAACTTTAACTTTGAACCTTTGGCCCTGCAAAGACACTGGAAGTCTTAACCCACCAACAAAGAATAGCAATCCAGACAAGCCCAATTTCTGTGTCTGATTCATGTTAAACCTCATTGTAAATGCTCCAGTTTGTCAATGTGACCTTTTCTTCTTTATTGGTCCGCCCTGTCTACAGTCCTGGTGTAACAATTTAAGCTTGTGTTGGCTTGATGTTTGAGGTTCCTTTCCTGTGCCTGAAATACAGTCATTGCGGAACATGCAAATTAGACGGTTCGGCAAAGGAGGCATTTTATCCCTGGCCCAGACCTTTTGCTGTGAACTGGTCAAGATGATCACAAGTCCAGACTGGCCCGTGTGGGCTAAGGAGAGTATCATGGGAAAGTCTTTCCTCATCTCTGTGTCCTCCTTTATTCCCATCTATGTATAGCATGTTCACAGTGTCATTTTGTGAGTCTTTTATGGGCCTTCAATCATCACTTGGGCTTGAGTGTAGGAGAAAAGCATGCAATGCAAAGAATACCACTAAGTAATGCTATTCTGTTGAAGCATTACTTAGTGCTTAGTGATGCTGGCGACATCTGCAGAGACATAATGTTTATATATCTGTACGATTGAAGCAAACTGTAAATATTCTTGATTTATTTAAAACAGTGTTGCATCACTCTGATTAGCTGTTTAAAACAGAAATGATTTATCTTTCCTTCTATCCAAACAGGAGTATCCAGACGTGCTGGTCGGAGTGTTCATTGAACAGCCAACTCCATTCCTCCCTGAATTCTTCCAGAGACTGCTCACTCTAGACTATCCAAAAGATAAACTGAAACTCTTTGTTCATAACAACGTGAGTGCGTGCAGCTGCTTTTTGGGTTTTCTTTTTTCTAGATTACTGCAGTTCAAATCCCTCCCAATAATCTGTTAATATTGGCTCCCTGCCCAGGAGGTTTATCACGAGAAGCACATTCAGAGGTTCTGGGAGGAGAATAGGGATGTGTTCAAGAGCTTCAAAGTTGTGGGACCAGAGGAAAATTTGAGCCAAGGAGAAGCCAGGAACATGGGAATGTATGTCCGCTTGTTCTAAGTCAAATATCTTTCAGAATCTTGTGCTTGAAAAACAAAACAAGATTGAGATTACCAGTTTATAATGGGCTAGCACTGAAAAAGCTTTTTGTATTTTATGCTACTGATGCACCAAATCTCACCTGCCAGCACAAGCTTTTCTTCAAGAACTGTAATTAAAAAGACAGCATTTTTGTACACAAAAAAGTCAGTTATGAAATTATCCAAACTGAAAAATTAGAGAAGAAGGAAAAAGGATTCTCAACCATTCACAGGTTTAGTTTTTTACTACAGTTGCCTGAATGTACAGCTTATATGAATCCATGGAAATTGCATTTCCCGTTTAAATAACAACTGCCGCACTGTGAGCACAACCTGGTAATGCTAACATACAGTGTTAGCATTATGACTAGGAAAATATATTATTGAGTTTCCAATCCTCCTGTAGTTTGTTCACAAGTTGATCTATTGGTGCATCTCTAGTTAAAACATCTTCAATACGTTTAAATTAGAGATGTTAAATGTATGTTCCTTAACAGTATTGCATGTCCAGTCTGAAAGACAAAATCAATAGAATTCCACTATAAACAATTCATGCTCTCTGCATTTACCTGGATAGATGACACTAAGTATGAAATATACAACCAACATTTTATAATTCATCATCTACATAAAGTTTAAAGATACTCAGACTCTGTGCTTAAAATTCTCTTATGCTTTTAAACAAGACATTTTTGACAATGTTCCGTGTTTATTTTATCAGGGATCTTTGCCGCAACGACGCTTCATGTGGCTACTACTTCAGCCTAGATTCCGATGTCATGCTCACCAACCGGCAAACGCTGAAGCTCCTCATTGAACAAAACAGGTACTCACGCAACAGCTGGAACAGGCGTCATACCAGAAGTTACAGAAGCTCAGAAGTTACAGCTGAAGTTAGCTGTAACTTCAGCATGCTGAAGTGTGGGATTCATTCCTGAAGTGGCAAACCCACAAGAACATTACAGCCAAGTTAATTAAAGTTTTAAAAAGGTTGCTTTGGGTTCTAGTCCTTTTGCTCCTCCTCATAGAAACAGATGGAGTCGAGTGCACTAGTCCTAAAATGCTACTTGGAAATACCAAAAAAACAAAAAGACACACGTACAAAAAAGGAAAAAAAAAACCAACAAAAAACATGCAAACCCTTTTTCCCCCATCTGCAGCGTATGATTGTGAAGAAACCTTCCCATAAACTGGATGTCACTGTGGCTTTTGTTACCGACTGGAAGCATGCAAGACGAGAGACTTTCTAGGATATTTAAAGGCACCATGGGAATTTTCTGCTGGCACTGAGGGGGGGAGGGATAGAGAATGTGCTTTGCACAAGTCTGTCGTAGAACATACGACTATCTTCTAATTTAAGTTAAATTAAACCAATTTTGGTATGTCTTGTTTTTATTAAGTTGTAACAAAACAATATTTCACAATACATTTAGAATATTTTTATTAACAATAAGATTTATCGAAGCACTTCCCCTCCAAAATGTGACACAGTGAAACATTTTTAGAGCTACCAGAGGCAAGGCATGGGAATCATTTTAATTCAATCAAGCATAGTAAGTGGGCCTGGTTTGCATTAAATGTTTATGAGATTTGTTACTGAATTGGCAGTTATTTCAAGCAAAAGTCAATTGCTCAGCTCCGGCAGGTTTTTAAAGGGAATCTGTGCATTAGATGTCGGTCTAGTTTTATCCGTTTTTTCCACTTTGCCTTCACAGAAAAGTCATTGGACCACTTGTCACTCGTCACGGCAAGCTCTGGTCAAATTTCTGGGGAGCCTTGAGTTTGGACGGCTATTATGCACGATCTGAGGATTATGTTGACATTGTACAAAGGAAACGAGTGTGAGTCAAGCGTATACCACTTAACAACGTTTCATTTTTTTTCAACTTTTCAAACACAGCATGCAAGTTTTAATCTCTTGAGTGTTGATGTAACTCCTGTCAAATGCATCTCAGTGTTTTGACAACATTCTTAGCCACTATTAGCGATACATAGCAACATAAGTCCAGTAGCTCATTGGAATCAGTGCAAATACTTGAAAGTTCATCTTTAAAGTGCACATTTGTTACATATTCTACATAGTGCTGTGATTGTGTTACACTTAACTCGCCTTCCATTGCTACTCAGGACAACGTAATATGTTCTGTGTGTTTTTCATGACAACAAAGTGCTTTGCTGTTCTGCTAGACAACTGTCACAGTATCGTTCTCACTGTAACTCTCTTTGTAAAGACGTAAGAACAGATTGATTAGGCTCTGTTTATCAACATAATGTGTGTAGCCTAAGATAAGCTTGCTGGCATTTTAAAAAAAATGGCTGTTTAAAAAAAAAAAAGACTACTGCACAACATACTAGTGCCAAACAACAACCATATTAGCAACACTAATTGTACAGTAATTGTATTATGTGCAGATGATATAAACAATTGACAGTTGGATGACAAAGAGTTTTGGCAGGAATTAATATACGGTAATCTAAAAATGCCATTCCTTGGATCCTAAACCAAACAATCAAAAGCAAAAAAAAAAAAAAAAAACTTTTTAATATCACATTTTTTTAATATCACATAACATATATCAACTTTGTTAACCACATAGTTACTCCAAGTCAGTAGTTAAGTCCTAAATCATGCATGAAGTTAATCAAATCACCAAACTCTCATTGTTCCCTTAAGATATTGTGGAAGTAAAGTGAAAGATTTTATGTTTCTTTTTGCTTTAAGGGGTGTGTGGAACATTCCTTTCATGGCGCACATATACCTCATCAAGGGAACTGTATTGAGGAATGAACTTAAAGAAAGGAATCATTTTGTTCTGGAGAAACTGGACCCAGATATGGCTTTGTGTAGAAACTCCAGAGAAATGGTAAGAAGGTGGGGGGGAAAATGTTGTGTTGGATTTTTAATATTACAATGAATATGTTTTGTTATTAATAAGCTTCTGCCACACTGTTTCTGTTCTTGGCACATATTTTGGCACATCTGAAAATATTTTCAAAGATATATGCATATGCTACAGTATCAGTTTTTTAGAATGGCAAATGTTGGAGTGTTTAATGGCATGTTGGAAATACAAGGCAGCTAGGCAATAGTGTGACAGAAGTGTTAAGGTATTAAAAAAGGATTTTGTTTATATACCAAGAAGGCTTAATAATGCCAGTAGAAAATGCAACACATCTAACTTGTAACAGAAGTCAGTGATGTCAGGGAAGTATGTAGGTGTTTTGAAATGTATTTGTCACCAAGGCATGACCCAACTATGTTCCTGGTTTGTCTACAGAGCATTAAGGTACTCTGCTCTACTTGCATCCCATCGTCCTTTGTTTTTTTTGCTACCATTATTGCCATGATCTCAGTCAGTTGTAATGCTTGGCTTGGCAGCTGACAACATGTATCTTGCTTTTTTTCTTTTCTGAACACCTATACACTGTTCAGTTGGCTCCACTCTGTGCCACCTACTTGTCACCTCTCATTGCAGCTGAACCACTGCCCTGCTCTGTATGCATTCCTCCCATACTAACCCCAAAAAAACATCAGCTTCAGAGGGAGTCTTGCACTTTTGATCATGCGGGCGCGTTTTCACTCCTACTAAGTTCTACTGTGTGTGACATGGACATATTTTATTGTCACTTTGTCTCTTACTCTTGAGTAAAATTTATGCAGCCTTATTTACATGATGCTTCTCCTTTATTGTAGACCAGTCACAGGGAAAAAGACTCCCCTTCTCCGGAATCATTCCATATGCTCAGGTCCCCAAAGGTCAATATTTGCTTTGATTGTTCTGCTGTCTGATATTTTCATTTTCAATGGTATTGCACTCAGAAACGAATTGATTGTGATTCTTGTAATAGGCAGCGCTAAGTTAAAATGTCAGGTTCCAATAACATTTAACATTGAGATCGAGAATTTTATAAAATATGATGACCCCTTGTACTTTTTCCACATCTTGTCATTCTACGTTGACAAACTTCAGTGTATTTAATTGGAATTTCATATGGTTAACCCACACACAAGTTTAACAAATTAATGACATGTAAGGAGAAGAATTGCCTACATCATTTTTATTTCATGTTTTTATCAGAAAAGTGTGGCATGTATATGAATTCACCTCTTGGTACTTTGATAGCCCTAAATAAAAACCAGTGCAATCACTTCATAATTAATTTCTGTCAACCTGAAAAATGGAAGTCTCTGTGGTGTGGGCAGCAACATCCTGTGAGGATGTTTTTTTGTTTGTTTGTTTTTAAACACAAACGGGGAAGCTGGTGAGACTTGCAGGGAAGATGGAAGGAGGTAAATACAGTGTAATTAGGAAAATCTGTCTAGAGCTATAAGAGGCAAAGGTTCATCTTCCAGCATGATGGCATCAATACAAATAAATTCATTCAATTTCTCTGCTATGCATAAAGAAAAAGATAGGATATGATTTACGTTTGTGTATGAAACATGAGAAAATTTACAAAAAAATAAGAAAAAGTTCAAGGGTTTGAATGCTTTTGCAATGTCTGTCACAGTGTAAGAAACAACAACAACAAAAAATAATTCTTACAGTTTTGGGGAAAATAATGTGAACCTTTTGTTTGTGAAAAGTTTAAATTTATAAGCAGATTAGATTTAGATAGATTTTAAAGGGCTTAAGAGTCATTTTGCAAGTCCTCTACCCTGATGCTTTACCCTTACAAGCCAATCACGCGTTAGCAGCACCTCCCCCACTGAACACACCGACTGATCTCAGACTAGGCTCCAACACAACACACCCTTTTACCTCGCTTCTTATGCATTTGGCCTGAATCACATCTTTGCAAACACGAACTGAGACATTTGCAATTTGGAAACTCAGCACCACACGGCTGCAAAACAGACCCATAATCTGTGATTTCTGACATTAACAAAGCCTAGTCTGATAGTGAGTCCAGATCCACTCCCACACAGCACCCTCCCTATGCATCACTGAAATTAGAGCGTCCTCTCTAGATCTGCTTCATCCCAAGATGCCCTTCTGGTCTTGCCTCCCCTCCCCTCAAACCCCTTAATGACTCTGTCTTGTCTTTACAAGAGCAACTCAGAGAAGACTGACCAATAAATAATCTCAGATTATTTATATGCCACCTGTCTACTTGAACCTAGAGTTAAGCATGATTTCAGTGTGTTTTTAGACACACTTGAATCAGTTTTTATTCTCTTTTGTATGCCAAAACCACTAAGGGATTTACCGAGCTTTAAATCTGCATGTTTTATGGTTATGTAGACGCACATCTGTTGTAAATAGTGAGACATCAAGAGACTTTTCACCTTTAGCATTTGTATGGAATTTAAGAGCATTTATTTCCCTGTTTGCTGTAGGGAGTATTCATGTACATAACCAACCGTCATGAGTTTGGGAGGCTCATTTCCACAGCTAATTACAACGTATCTCGTTACAACAACGACTTGTGGCAGATATTTGAAAACCCTGCGGTAAGTCATTATGGTCTTTCATTATTTTTACACGCATGTGAAATCTATTTTTTGCCACCTGTAAAACTTATTAGAGGTAATGGAAGAATTAGAAATATGAGACAATAGAAAGCTGTCGTGCACAAAAAAAAAAAAAAAAGGTTCCTGGCTGGTAGGGAGAGCGATTAGCCCTGTGAGGTATGCAAGTCGGCAAACAGCGTGAAAAAATGTCTGCTTATCTAAAAATCTCTCTGCATGCAGGACTGGAAGGAGAAGTACATCCACCCAAACTACACACAAATTTTCACTGAGAACCAGTTGGAGGAGGTTTGTGTTTATGTGTGGCTTTCACATGTACAGACTGAGAGTGCGAGAAAGACAGTGACATAATGTCGCCTGGAAATCCCAACATCTGGTTTTAGCATGTCTGGGTATTGCATTACAGCAGCTACAACCCCAGGTGAAGATGTGAGTCAAGTCCTTCCTCTGTAGTCACTCCATGTATGTGTTCATGTGTGTGTTGCAGCCTTGTCCAGATGTGTTCTGGTTCCCGGTGCTCTCAGAGAAGGCGTGTGATGAAATAGTTGAGGAGATGGAGCATTATGGTTTATGGTCTGGAGGCAAACATGAGGTCAGTACTGTTGGTTGAGACTTCCTGAGCATAAAAGTGAAAGGTATTGCAATACTAGCGCATGCCTGTGGCCACTGTTTTCTGGGATTTCTTTTTGCTTTTTATAAGCATTTTGTGTGTTTAAAAATAATATTCTGCTTCTAAGCATTTTTTTTTTATTCTTATGTATAACTTTTGATTTAATGGCTACATCTACAGTCATGGTAAGAGAAAAGTACACCCTGTTCTAAGGTTTCACTGTATAAATGATATGGCATAATTTGGTTTCTATAATTATTTCAGTCACCGCTCACCACAAATTCCTCACTGCCAATAGTTATTGAACAATGATGGGGTCAAATGGAATTTTTTCAAAAAAACGTAACACACTACACAAACCCAAGGTGTTTACAAAATGTGTCAATTCCTACAATCTTATTTTTGCAATGATTATATACAATGTAAGAAGTCATATTGGAGAAGTAGAAGCTGAACACAGCTAGTTCCTTGTTTTTAAATGTATTTAGTTTCATAAATAAATGGAAAATCCAAAAGCATGGATAGCTAGTTTGAGGTAGCTAGTTTGTGGCTAAGATATTTCTATGCTCTCAAATGCAGCACAGTCTGTGCTGAATGACAGCATGGGCTTTAATAAGACTCAACCAGCCTAAAAAAGGTTGCAACTTCAATCACTGGGTGTGACATAAAATCTTCTGAAAATAGCTTACAATTAAACTTGATAAAGTTCAAATCCTATCTCTTTCCCAGGGCTACCAGATTGTGTTATTGCATCCCTGGTTTGGGAGCTCTTACAATGCTGCCTTCCTACTTTATAACAGAAAAGCTCATAGACACAGAACTAACATACAATAGTTCCCATGTCTAAAATGAGAAGCTGCACTAAAGAAAGAACTAATGATCAACATTTATTTTCACGGTGTTTGGGCTGTTTTATGTTGCTTTAAATTGGTAATACGGTGTGTCTGTGAGTTTTCCGGGACAGACTGAATTCATGCAGACACTTTGAATAGCTCTGTTCGGGAAGTGACTCTCCTGGACGGGTCATTAAGCTTCATGCTAACAGACAACAGCCCTGCCTGTGGTTTTATTGGCACACAGACATACCAGCATAATCATCACGGTGAAAGCTGTGGTCACACACTTTGAGAACGGCAGGTCATTTGTTCCATTGTTAATCGCACTACTTTCTTTTCTCGTCCTTTTTTCAGGACAAGAGGATCGCTGGAGGCTACGAGACAGTTCCGACGGATGACATTCACATGAAACAAATTGGCTTTGATAAGGAGTGGCTGCACTTTCTCCGGGAGTTCATATCGCCCGTCACATTGAAGGTTTTCTCCGGTTATTACACAAAGGTTAGTTTGACATGACTCAAACCCCTCTTCTTTCTCCTAAAAGCTAAGACTTGTCTCATGAACCCCCCCGGGAGATGGGAGGAGTAATAATATCATGAATATTATGTCCAATTGGCTTTTTTTTTTTTCAGATTCTCATGTAATACCCTCCAAACGCTATGCAAGTTGTGTTGCTTTGATTCCTTCATTCATGCTTGAGGAAACCTTGAATCTCTCATAAAGCACCAACTATTTTCACAAAGCTCCTCCCTGGAGCTGCAGTCTCCAGCTGACCTTCTGCTTCACAGAGCACCCCTCCGCAACACTTTCCACACACAGCTCCACCCTTCTGGCTGCGTTGTTTTGCTGCCAGAAACACGTTTCTTTTAAATATAGGACACAATTCAGGAATTGTTTTGCTTTATAAAAACATTGACCCTGATGATGTTTACAGGCCCCTATTTGTGTGTCACTCAGATTTTCCAAATGCATTAATTTCTGACTAGCAAGTAACACAGTGTATTTCTGTTCTATCACGGCAGGGATACGCATTGATGAACTTTGTAGTTAAATACACACCCAACAGACAGGCCTTCTTGAGGCCCCATCACGACTCCTCCACCTTCACCATCAACATCGCTCTCAACAACAAGAATACTGATTTTCAGGTAAATGCATTTTGAAAATAAGTCACAGACTGCCATTTTGGTTCCTTCAGACTAGAGCAGTTTATTCTAATATTGCTATTAGGTTGGCCATTTTTCTTTCTTCGGCCAGAAACACAATGGATGCAGAAGTGATAGACAAAATCTTGGAACTTTTGGTTATTTTAACCTAAACGCTTTTGCCCCTTCATAAAATTTAAGCAAAATTGTGTCTTGAATAATATAATTCATATTCTTTTGAATATGAATGTGAATTCTTTGCATTCTCTTATAAAATTCTTTTGCCTCTCAGTATTTCCTGTCATCAAAGTACAATGTTTTTGTAAGTGTTGTAAATTTTACCAGTCAGACGAACAGAATTTATTTTGCGAGACAGAAGTAAAACTCTTTTTTGAAAAAGCATGTATTGACTCCATGAAAACATCCCTATGTTGGAGACGATGGGGCGACGCTAGCTTGGAATACGACATTAAAATAAAAATACTTGTGGTCTAGCAAGGATATATTAAAGGGACTTGGTGAAAGTTCTTGTATGATGCACTTTGGGCATCTTAAAAACACAATGTTTTTCGTCTGCTCTGTTTACACCCAAATTAGGGTGGAGGCTGCCGTTTCCATCGGTACAACTGCTCCATAGAATCACCAAGAAAAGGCTGGAGCTTCATGCACCCAGGACGCCTGACTCATCTCCACGAAGGTCTACCCACAACCAATGGCACTCGCTACATCGCTGTGTCCTTTGTTGATCCTTGAACTGTCCTTCAATGCCCTGCTATAAATTATTTTTTTTTCTTTATTTTTTCTTTAGCATTTTTTTTTTTTTTTTTGGTTCGTTTTTGTGTTTGGTCATCACACGATGCAATTCTCTTTTTTTTTAAAGCAAATGCTTTGAAAGAATGATTTTTTCAAAGAATCTCTGTCAAACAGAGTGAAAATGGTAAAGAAAAGTGACTGAAATAAATGGCATAGAGTAGATTGGAAGTAAAGCTAAATCAGACAACATTTATGTGTACTGTAGGTTGCCATAATGTTTATAATACTGATTTTACCATCATGGTAGCCGTCATACACACTGGTATCTTCACAAACAAGCAGCTGAAGCATGTGTACATTTAACTGGAGTAATTGTGTTTCATGTATAAAATGTTCTTCACAGTTTGAAGCTTACTACTACTATTGGTGCTACTTGACTTCTTTATTTGCTGGATAGCATGTTAATTTGATTTTCTATGCTGAAGCAGCTTATTCAAGACTTTTATTGAAGAAACTTTGAAAACGGCTATTTTCTCAGTATTTTCACTAACAAGCAAGTCAGCAGATTTCAATTCACCTGTTAGAATTTTCACATTTTACTGCCCTCTGCTTTTTCTTGCTTTATTGAAAATGCCAAACATTTGCTTTTCTGTAAATAAAAATGCCTTTTTTTTTTTTTTGCCAGAGAGATGTGAGTGACTGGGTTTTGAAACTCAGAAAGCGAACATGTTTAAGTTATTGTCAAGATTTGAATAAAATCTGTTTAAGAATGGTTGCCCCTGTATTATTTTGATGATTATGCTCCCGTTCCGGTTTCTCATACCAGGTCAGCCCTTTCTGTAAATCCCGCAGACGTCTGCAGAACAACGTTTGGATTACATCACTTGCTCGGTGTTGCCATGAGAGGCCCATTTCACTTAGGCATCTCATGACTTCGTTAACATCGATTTGACATACATCTACCTGACTTTGAATCTATATAATTCAGTTGAATTTATTTATTTTTACTACATGTGAAGTGTTTGTTGTAAATTCATGAACAGAATAGAACTGAATTTAATTGACACTTCTATCTCATTTGAGACATTTTTTTTATTTTTTTTATCTGGTCTCAGAAGTTGCTACAATGTTCTTTCTGGGGACCTTAGGCAGCTTTTTTTTGATCTTACCATGATATTCACTCTCACTTCAACAATAAGGAGCACACTAAACTAAAAAAAGGTCAAAGGTCCTTCTCCAAAGACCTACCAGCTGATCAACTAGCCCACTCATCACGTTTACAGACAGACCTACATGGTGTTATCCCTGTTTCAGGTTGTTTTCACGTTTGGACATGTCACATGTAGAATCAGTCAGGCCTGTTTGCTCCGAAGGGAGCCTCACGTGTGTGTTTTGGGGTGTGGTGTGATGATATACATAGGTAGTTCAGTGTATCTTGGAGGGAGTGTGCAAACATGTACATGCAACCTAAAGAAAACTTTGCAGATCAGAGATGTAAAGACTGAGAAGGTGCAGATGGGGAATCTATAGCGGGTGGAACAGGGTAAGGTGTCATGCTTTAAAATAGTGATGTTCAGTCAGTTTGAATCAAATCAAACCAGTGCTTCACTGATATGAAACATCTAAGGTCTCACATCTCTTATCAGTTCTCATTATATTTTAACATCCACAGCCTCTAGAGAGTTGTCCCCACCTCTAGGGGCCATGTTTTCACCCTACGCTGCTGGCTGCCTGACCAAAGGCACGTTTCTGCTCCTTGTAAAGCTGAGATGAAGGCTGAATGTCTGAGTAGCTGCTATGAGCCAGCTATGATGATGGGGGGGGGGGGGGGGAGGCGGGGGAGATTTGGGTCAGACTAGGGAGGGAGACTTATTGCTGCTGAAAGAGCCTTTTGTGTCCATCATTTCCCCCTGAACTGGCTCGACTTCATACCCTCTGAAAGGTGACATTGATTGTAAGCAGGAATGCAGCAAAACCTGCACTCTGCCCGAGATAGAAAAAGGCCACATAAATGGTTTTATCAAACAGAGGAAGGGATAAAGAAAGCTCGATTTATTTTAGTCCAACGCAAGGAAATGTAAAGAAGATGTTGTATTTGAATCTCAAAAGGCAGGTTGTTTTAGGCATGCTTTAACTTGTTGACATTTCATGCTTGAAGTAAAGTAACAGAATAACATACATTGACGTAAATAGAAATATGTCAATAACTATGCTGTTTCCTGGGGGGAGTGCAGTGATTTAGGCATTAACACAGCCTACACTCTGCCCTGAATGGATTTTTAAGAAGTGTGTTCATAATCACAACTGAAATGCTTTAACCCAGCCAGTGTGTGATCACAGTTGACCCACGTCTCAAAACTGGGGAATGTGACAACAGCAGCTACCTATCTATCATTTCTGTCTCCTGGCCATGTGACAAACAAATACCTATAACATTTAGTAAAAATCTGATATGATTGTCAATATTTTTTACCTATTTTTAACAAATTCTTAATGATCACTTGGGGTGCTTCAGTTACACTTTTTTGGTATGACCTATAAAAGCAAAAACACGAAACTATGTGTTGCATCAGCTCTGATTCTGAAAGAAATTGCCTGTGGCACACACTACCCTAATAATCCCACTGCGCATTCATCTGCAAACATATTTTGTTGAAATGTTACATTGAAGAAATACATGAAGTTACATCTCATGATGCTTGGTTTTAAGTTATTTACATTTTTTTAAGTAGTAATCTGAATTCAGATTTAAGTCCATAGCTGCAAGTAAAATACTACCACGGTTTCTGAATAAGATTTAAGTCTGTGTGTTTGAAGGTGTATTCTAACACGTTGACACACCCTTTTGTCTAAATTATTCCATTGTAGCTCAGCTGTAGTTTAGATGTCCCTGCTGGATCATACAACCTCTGCCCCAGTTTTAATTTTGTTGCAACTTTTAACAGATCTAATAGGTTTTCTTCCAGCAATGCCCAGTGTTTAGCTCCATTCATGTTTTTTAATCCGTTGCCATGCTGTGGGGAAAATTATCCCACCATGGTGCATTGTGCTTTCAAGACACTATTCGATTAATAAAGGCCACACTTCAGACTTAATTATAATCCAAATATTTTCTTTCCACTCCCCAACCGCACACCATTTTGTGTTTCTCTATCAAAGAAAATCACAATAAAATGTGGCTGTAATGGGTTGTTTATAGCTATCGCACTGGGAGCACTGGGAGTAGGAACTCGATTTTTTTTTCTTTTCTTTTTTTTTTTAACATTTCATATTTCTCGTACCAAACTGTCACAAAATAGTGAGAGTTTGAATAAATATGTTTTTAAAAAAATTGGAATTTTTTTTTATATAAAAGTTACATACTGCAGCTTTAACCACAAGACAAAATTGTGAAGAAAACTGAACGTTGCACTAAAACAAATACTTCAGTCAAAATAATTGGAATTCACTAATGACATAGGAAATTTGTTAGTAAACTAAACAAACTATTTGCTAACTTTACATAGGTGGTTTCCAAACTTCTACTTCTGCTTGGCTTCATGCTGAAAAATTCTGAAAATATTTAAACTTCCAGAAACCTATCTTTAATATCTAGCCCCAATCTGCTTTTCTGTGAGGAATTATGAGGAATGCAGCCACAGCTTTTAAAACCAGTCACATCACTTGAAGGGGCCCAACTATTTCTGCACTTGCACATTGTATATACAGTATACAGGATACCACATGGCTAGCTCTCTGTAAATTTCTCTAATTATGTTTGAGGAAGAGGGCGGAGGTTGGGGATATCTGGGTTCAGGCACAGTGCAATTTAGAGTTAGTGGAAAAATACTCCAAAGAGACAAAAAGTGAGGAGAGATTCGGTGCAGCTGTGTATTTTTTGGCCTCGTGCATCTCTGTAAGAGTTTTGAAATCATTAATCTTCATTTCACACAAATGTTAAAAAGTGGAACAAGAAAACACCCATCAAAAAACTGTAAAGTAAAAAACATATATATATTTTGTTATACACTTAACTCATGCTTTGTACTGTCGAATCACTGGCGGTGGGAGGCCTCTTTAACATACGCTCTTTTCATCCCCATTTTATTATTATCTTGCTATGTTGTTTTATGTCTTTTAAAATTGTTTTGTGTTGATAAAGCTCCATCTGGGGACATGCATTGCAAATTAGATAAGGCCATAAATGTTATAGTGTTCTGTTTTTGTTCATAGTGAACATGTCTCCCCATGCAAATGGACAAAAAAGAAAGAAATAATGTATGACGTGTTCTGCTGGACCAACACCTGTTCATTAAGTGTTTGTGTGTCAGCTTTAAATGAAACACATATTTTGGACAAAGTTTGCATCCTTTGTTGTGAGCCGAAGCTTAATGTAAGTGTTGTTTTATTGCAGTTTTATTATTGTTGCCTTGGGCGGTTATTTGCTCAACTTTCCCCATCCTGTTCTGTTTAGAATGAACACATCTATTGTATTGACAACAATTACAGAAATATTATGAGTAATATATTTTTTCTTCCCCATTTTATGTGCCACAACCATTTATGTTTTTTTTATAGGGATTTTATGCAACAGACCAACACAAAGCAGTGTATAATTGTAAAATTGTAGAAATTAGGCTATAAAGGCACTTCTAAAGATGCACAGTGCCTAATAAGCCCCCTTTACTTTATAAAAAGAAAACTTATGCTGGAATAAAACCTCTTTCAATCTGAAAGCAGTGTCCAAGATCTTCCAAAACATGGCTGCCCACCTATCCCCAAAGGCCTGGCAAAGAGAGCATTTAGTACAGTATCACTCTGGAGGGTTATGGTAACTCAGTATCAGCTGCAAACATCCAAGGCTCAGGGGGGAAAATCTGATAAACATTAATCATGCTTCACAAATAGTCCCTGAATAGAAAAAAAAAATGTCAAGAGGAAAGCAACCGCTGCAAGAAAACTATAAGAAGCAAACATGTTTATTAAACTTTGTATTTGCTCACATGACAAAATCCTTCGTTCGATGCATACTTATTGTCTCGCTGCAAGAGAAAGTTCTTTGCCAGCTGTAGTAAGCAGTTGGATTATATTCCTTCAATTTGAAATCAAAGAAATACTTGGCTGCAGTAAATGCAGCTGTAGCATTAATACACCGTCTTGGACCCGGGGTCCATTGGACTCTGCAAGATTCGTATCCTGTGTGAGGTCTCACTCATCATGAGTTTGTGTGCGTGTGTGTGTGTGTGGTTTGGAGAACTGACTCCCCCACCGCCCCCTTTTCTCTCCCTCTCTACTTCCCCGCTGTCTGACACCCCACACTCCTCCTGAGCGTCACTATAAGACCACGGGAAGATTTAAAAAAAAAAAAAAAAAAGTCAATAGAATATACCATTTCAAGCCTATGTATGACATCACAAATAATATACCTGTGTGGATGGACTTCCTTCTGGCAGCCTAATATCTATGATTATATGCAACCCAATGATGTGCTGGCAGGGACAAGAAATGGGAACTTTGATCCGGGCGATTTAACAAAAAAAAAAAAAAAAAAAAAAGGGGGAATTATTGCGAGCCTGTCATCACACCTATCATCCAGGTGGGTAATCAAATATGCTCAGGTTATACACTACCAATTATAGTAGATTGTATGCCTTGAGACTATCAGCACACTCCCTTTCTAACCACCCAGACTGTTTACCATCGTCATAGCAAGCTGTTTGTACATACCATTTATCCAAATTACACATCTACACTCTGTACAAACAATCAGCAGCCCCACACTCCCAAACATATATTGATTTATGGAGAAGACAAAAGTGGAACAGAGGATGGGTGGAGGATGGGGAGTTGTCAAAAGCCACAGGAGCTCCATTTATAGCCAGCTAAGAAAATCAAAGCGGGACTTTTATGAGCTATTCTGGAGACTTCTGAATGATCTTTCAGAGTGTTTAGTCTGACTTTTGCGCCTTCAATCTCTTTGTAGGTTGAATTTCAGCTGAAAAAAAAATAGCAGTGTAGGGTAATTTGGTGTCAGGGTGTGTCTGTACGGGTACACAGAGGCTACGTATCTTAGGTCAATAAAAGTGCATAAAAAACAAAAAGAGGCTTGCGTTCGGGTCCCTCTGTTTTTCTATCCATCAATCCTAAAGTAGATCCAATCTTTTCTAAAGCTTATTGGAAGAAAGCTCCAAAGACAAATTGTGAAATACCAGTGGAAATGTGAAGAACTGTTTTTCAACCATATTAAGGCTTTAATTGCTGTAATTCCATATTTCCATTGATTGAGAAGATAAGAAATATCAGTGCGCCATTGTTTAATAAAATGTAAATAAAATACTGTCTTTTTTCAAACTGACAGTTTTTTCAAACTGTATATATATATATATATATGTGTGTGTGTGTGTGTGTGTGTGTGTGTGTGTGTGTGTATACATATAATGTTTGGAGCGATGCCAATCTCATTACCTTCCAGAAACAAACTTGTTGGTAAAAATGAAAAAGCATTTTCTGTTAGTTGCTTTGAGGTTTGTTTTTTTGTTTTTGTTTTTTTCCTTCGTCTCTTTCTTTTTTTCTGTTTTATTGATGATTCTAGTTTATTTCTTGTCTCTAGTTATTCTTTGTTACTCTGTCATGTTTCTTAGATTGAGTTATGTGCTCTCTCTCGCCCCCTGTGCCACGTTGTCTCTCTCTCCCCTCACACTTGCAAGCTGTTAGCTAATCAGCTCAGGTCTTCTGTTCCAGCATTGAACCCTCACAGTAATCTTTCTCTTGCTCATACTCCTTGCTAATTCCTTCTGTTAATTCCCATTGACCCTGGATACTTCCCTGGATTTTCCTGAAGGTGTTTTGTTTTGGATTCTTGGTTTTTGTTTGGCTCTGTGTTCCTGTGCTTCCATGTTTTTTTGTAATTTTTTTGTCTGTATTTCTCCATTAACATACTCCCAGCTCCTGTCTGCATTTTGGTCCATTCTTAAACTCTCACATCATGACATTTTCAATCTAACTTTGCCAGGTGCATGAATAATTTTGGGCCTAGCTTTTTTGCTGTCTTTGTTTAGTTTGATCATTTCTGCAGCCCGTTTTAAGTTTTAAGTTCAGTCCACATGTGGACTGCAAATTCTGATTTTTACATTTCAAAAGGAACAAACTTGTTGTTTTTGTAGACGCAAGAAGAAGCTAAAACAATGAACTGATGTACAGACCTACAAAACTGGTCATTCTGACCGCATATTTAGACCTAGATGACAAAATGGAGCAAGATTAATTTGGGGAAACTTTGGAATATTCGAAAGACTGTATTTAGACACTGAAATCAAAACACTCTTGCTTTTTGATAAAGACAGGCAGTGGGGCAGCATATGTTTCAGAAGAGCCTGCTTGGTTCAGTGTTTGTTTTCGAATAAACACATTTGGTTCTGCTTACATGAAGTCAATTTCCTTGCTACTTGCTCCAGAGATGGTTTGTGATTCTTGGCATGACACAAGAGACAGCCACCCAGACTTATCGTTTTCATACTGGATCTCAGTGTAATAAAGCTCGGTCAATCATATCCATCTTTCACAACCAATATTCCAATACTTGGTTGAGGAGATAATTGCTTAGGTCATAAGTGTGACTTAGCTGTCAACTACAGCTTAGACCCTATTCATTTAAAGTCAGTCCAGGTTATCATTTTTGGTCTGAAATACTATTAAAAAATCTGCACCTAGCTGAGGCCCACAAGAATCTATTTCCCAGGTCTTTGTCCCTGCTGCCACTTGTTGGTGCTAAGTAAAATTTATTTCATTTTATGCTGATAATAGCTATATAGCCAGTTTTCCTTGACTGCCTGGTTTAAATAAGCAGACGGATGGCACCGGATTTTCTGAATGCTGTTAAGGTCCCACATCAAAAGCAGGACCCATTATATCACTATTTTCTCCCTAAATTTGTGAGAACCATTATGACAAATGTTAGTTTTCCCCTAAATGTAGTTCCCTGTGAGTTATTGCAAATACCTGCCCTTTATATGTTGGGATCTAAAACGCAAGAACTTGAGAGCGATTACCTTGAAAAAGTTTGGTTCTTGAAAACATTTTGACCACTGTGGACACATTGGACATGTTGGTTGGACATGTTGGACATATGGGTCACGTAGGACACACGGCATTGGCTGGACATGTTGGACATGGGAGACATGTTGAATACATGGGGGACTCATGGGGGACACATAGAGACATGTAAACATAAATTTATTATATACCCATTAACATATAAAGTACATTTTATTATTTAAGACATTACATTAGTTTGCAAAATTGCGCAATTAATATAAGTTTGCATTTTGGAATCATAATTAACTTGAAACCTATCTTTGTGTCATTTGCCGTTTGACAGCTGTGCTGTGCACACAATGGAAGTCACCCAGTCTGACATTCATGAGGTTGGCTCCCTGAACTCACAGACACTTACAGACCATGCTGTGTCACAGTACGCTAAGTTGTCAGACTTTCTGGGAGCTGACATCATAATGTATTTTCACTCCACCTACATTAGTGAACTGAACGTGACGTCACGTTCAGGTTCGATACTGATGGCCTGGTGGTGGAGCTAAAACGTGCTGCGGCACTTTTAGCTCCCATCCACTATATGCTGCTGCCGCATTGTCAGGTCCACCTGCTTCAGGATTGTTATAACTTCCTGAAAAAAGCATGTGGACCTGACACGGTGTACCCCACAGGGCTTGAGTGCCCTAAGACACAACTGTGGGTACACAATTGGACATGTGAATGGTGGTTACCACCTGACAATAATGTTCACGCCCGTCTCCTTGACCCACCCAAACACACGTCTCACAAAGAAGTCCCTGTTTGGGATTTACGCTTGTGAGATGTGTAATTGCATTGTGTTTGAGTTCCAGAAGGAGCTGAAGACAGCAAAGGGAGAGGATAAAAGCAGGCCGACCATGCAGAAGCAAATATTCACCAATACCAGTCGATATCAGGTCTCGCCTGTTCTCAGGTCTTGCCAAAGCACTTTGCTGTGCTTTGTACTCCAAAGCACAGCAAAGTACAAAAAGCCAACAAACTTCCAAGATAAAGTATTATATTATTGTTAAACTTTAATGGTCAATGCATGTCTGTTTGTTAGAAACATACCATAAATTAAGGATAATGGCTGACTGTTTTCTAGTGGTTAGATAACCCCCAAAGTTAATAATCAAGAGTAAGGTAGTAATTATGTAATGCCAGTTATACTCAAAGGCACTTAAATAAAGAAAAACAATAGTTTCATTGATAATTTCAACATACACAAAACTTCACGAGTCTGCCTGAACGTGCTCTTTTATAATTAAACACCTCACCTCATTAATCTTTGGCGAGGTTCCTCCAGGAAAATAAAACTCAACCACAAATACCATTTTCGGTCTGCATTTATGCCACTTTTGTTATATTTTCAGCGCCGAAGGTTATGTAAATGTTTTCAGGAAAAGAAGACATGAGATCATTCCCATAGTTACTCTTGATCTTTCATTTCATAGAAAGCACTGTGTCATTTCCTTTCTGTATAATAGCTATAGTTAATTGCAGGCTGCCAGTCTTGAGCCTCAGTAAGATTTGCAGCAGGCACTTCTGTCCTGAAGTCTGATCAGATATTTCAGATGAAGAATCCCTCACACTGAGGGTGTGTCTGTTTTGAGCCATCCATGTGAACCTGTTGCCCTCCAAGGAGAAAGAGGCATTGGAAGCACTGCAGTAGCAGACTGGCAATCTGGTAACCACAACACATCAAGACAAAACCCAGTGGTGATCCACCCTTATCCTTTTCTGGCTGCAACCTAAAAGACCAACCACAAGTAAGGGTTTTTTTTTTTCTTTTCTTTGAATATTGTTGGAGCTTTTACAATGGAATATTCCCCACTGGACACTGTGGTCTGCAGGGCAATACTGTGCCACTGTGTCTTCCATCTGGGAATATTGCCTTAGTCTTTGTTTTGCTCTCAGATTCACAAATTTGTCAAAAGGGATACAACTATTTTACAGGAAAAGTTTGCACAGAAAAAAAAAAAAGCCTGAGTAAAACAGGTGAAGGAAGATCAGCAATTGATTGTGGATTCATAAACTAACAAAGATTTTTCTCATACAGTTTTTGAATCAGAAACGTTGCGTACGATGGCCCTGTGTGGTGTGTTACGTGAGTTGTTATCTGCTGATATTTTTGGAAACAGGAAGTAATGTTCCTTGGTTTGGTATATGTTTAGAGGTACTTCTCTGTAATATTAGGTTGGTCAGTAATTATAGAGCAAAACCAAGCTTAGCAGTAGGTCCTCACTGTGAGATGGCTGAGTAAATTTAACCTTAGAAGGTGAAGGTCTGATGAAATCAGTACAGAGCACAATCCAAAGTCAAGTGGTTATTATGAAGGACATGTGGTAACTCTACTTCCTTGCGTGAGGTTAGAAGCCACAGGAAGTTGAGAGAGCTAGAAATCACACAGATCTGTTGAACATAACAAGCTCTCTGGAATGCAAAGCTGAAAACTGACTCAAAAGGTCAAATGTCTTTCCTCCCTCTCTGGCCAATCCTTTTAATTTCCTCTCACTCCAGCATTTTGAGCTCCACTGCTGTGAAAGTGTGTGTGACAACTCATTAAAACTGTTAATTACTGCAGACTGTTGGACATTTCCTGCTTTAGGTCATGGGAGTAACCAAAGAATGCAACTGTGTGGTAAAATTTCACCAAAGCTTCTGGAAAAGGAAGATAAAAATATTATGAATTTTATCTGTTTAAATGAGCATTCATCCTCCTTCTAAAAACTTTATTATAAGACCTTGCATAGAACTATCAATCTTTATGAATATTTTTTTTTTTCAGATATGAGGTGTGTTATGCTGTAACCTACAAAGGTTAATTATGAGGTTTACCTGATTATACTCTAAATTCTAGTAATGCCTTTTTTTAACACCAATCTTCTAATTTTATGGGCTTTTTTTTAATTAAAACTGTTCTTTGGTGATTCTTGTTTTTCATTTGTTAAAAGATATAAAGATAACAAATATGTTTTTTCTAAGAGGTACAATGAATCAAGAGCATATCACTCCAGTGTTCGCTTCATTGCACTTACTTCCTATTTCAAGACCAATTTAATCTTCCTCTATTTGTTTTAAATGTCTTAATGAGTAGCTTCTTCGTGCATGCTCATCTTGTTCATCAATATGGTGCTGGATGACTCCTAAATCAGAGAATACATCAAGAGGTGATTGAGAGTTTTATGTTGTGGCCCCAAAGCTCTGGATTGGGCTTCCTCAGCACGTAAGAAGAGATCGCTTTGTTCTTGTGTTTAAATCTCAGTCAAAAACATTCTTTTGTTAACCCAGTGTGAAAGTAGCAGTGATTATTAGTGTTTTAAGGGTTTAATTGTTTTTGACTGTCTCATGTTTTACCTGTCGTGCAGTACTTTGATCAACCATTTGTTGTATTTTATAGAGCTGTAAAACTAATCATGATGGGTAGCATTCAAGACTTCAACAGCCAAGGACATTTTTTAAAAGTTTATTCCTGTCAAAAGTCTTCCAAATCTCCACTGAGGCCTGATGGTGTTGTTTGAATTTTATGGTTGCAATTTAAGGGCAAAGAAGTATTTTGAGAGAAATAATTGTACAAAAGATGTGAAGTAATTACACTGCTGGGTTTTGAACTACTGACATGATTTCAAGACGCTTGCAAACTCTTACACTCTAACCCTGAATTGTCCCACTTCATCTATTACTACAAACAGCTTTTGTGTGCATGTTGAAGGAATGAATTCCCACAAAATAATAGGGAAAACACTATATTTCATAATGGGGAAAGTTTGTCTACAGTTAAGTTTCTGACTCCCTAAACAAACCAAAAACACCAAAAAAAATAAATAAAAATAAACCTTTATATTCATGATTATTTTTTATGGTGTTGTTCTTTCCAATCTTTCATTAACATAAGTACACAATTTATTTGCTGTTGTTTCCCCCACCTGAGATGTATCTCTACCACTCTTCAAGAGCATGAGGGGCACTTTCTGGTAGGCTTCTGGTTTGTTTTTGGCTTAGAGATGGAAATTATGTTGTACCTTGAAAAAAAAAAAAGAACTGCACAATAAAGAGATGGTGTAAACTTTTGGTGAATCTTAGTCAAAAACTCAAAATGGATAGAAAGTTTGAACTCAAAAGATGCTGTTGAAAAAATTGTTAATTCAATCATAAATGCCAGAGTTGGCATAAGAATGTTTGAGAAATGGGTGAAACAAGACCCTTTATAAAAATGGCAGGAATAAAGTTGTACAAGTTACTGTTTATAAAGGTATGGAGGATTAAAGGCAATTTCTCATGATCCAAGGTATACCACATCGACTATCAAAGTTGGAGCAGGGATTGTAACGGCAAGATATTTCAAAATGTTAAAATAAATGGGATTAAGTAAAACGGTACACATGCTAATATCACATGGAAATAGTATTAAATATTAGAATCTGTGGCTGTGATGTGACCAAAGTAAAGATTAATGCTTTTAAAGTGCACTGGTTTTGATTAGCATTTGATTTGTGTGATTCCAGCAAGGTTGGTTGTTTTACATGTGGTCTTTGTGAGGCAATTGGGGTAAATGGAGGGGGTTTGACAGATCACCTCCCATGCAGTTTGGTGGGTTTCCTAGATAATTATTGCAGACATAGTAAAAACCACTAAGTAACCAAGGTATTACAAGGGCAATCCAGGGGAGAAACAAGGTAAGCTTCAGGTAGGTAATTGAAAGGCACAAAAACTTCAAGGAGAATATAGCAAGCTTTCCCTTGAGGCATTAAAAGAAAAAGAGCTGAAATACCACAACTGAGACAGACAATCTGGCAATGGCTGGGAGTCCCGCTGGTGCTTTTATACTAACTTGATGACATGATACATTGCAGGTGGGTGAGCAGCGTAGCAGGAACAGCTTTGGCAGCAGGAACAACCTTTGTCTTGGAAGAGATCAGCACCACAACAGGAAAACGGGGTAGAAGGGAAGGTGAGAGAAAATCAACAACACACAAACAACCCAACTGGTGAACATCCCGATTTTACAAATTTAGCATTGCGGTAGTCTTCAGAATTAAAACAAAAGCCCATCAGATCATACTGTCTTTGTTAAAAAGTATACTGCAGGCCTTGATGTGAAGAGCTCAAAAAATAGAAGAAAGAAATCATTTTATTAGTTTTAGTTGGGTTCTTTGAGGTCTAATTCCAAGGTTGAGTCTCACTTAGCTCAGCAGATTTCCTCCTGCCAAACAATAACAAAAGTCATGTAAACTCTGACCTAACCATTTTAGCTCTGACATAAGCAGAAGAAATGGGGCATGATATCCTGCAAAAAATAAAAAAAAATCTAACCCTTGAGCAAATCTAAAGTATACAACTCACAGACACACACAGATTATCTCAAATCACATATTTTAGGTAGTCAAATGCTTTGTCCCGACAGAAAGGGGAACTGGGCTGTGTTTGTCTAAGTGCACACTCATGCGTAATCGTCTATAATTTCTGTTTGTGCTGCAAGCAGGTTGAACGGCCTCCCAAGAGTGCACGGTTTTAGCGTCGGGCAAGCTGACTACCTGCTGTTTTCAAGTTCTCCTACAGAGATCTTATGATCTACCTCCCTCTCTGAAAGGAACGCTCCTTGGTGTTGACTTTGCTTTGTAGAGGTTTTAGTGGACTACCTCCTGTTTCCACGTCATGGTTAAGACTCCAAACTAAAGAAAAATAATAAGCATAAAAGAAAAAAATATACCCACAGAAGGCTCTAAATCACTGCGATTTACAGCTCCCTGTGTATGAGAGTTCACCCTGCAGACTGAACCCTGAATAAACTCTCTAGCTTGTTTGTAATGGAGAGAAGAAACATGAAAATCCAGTATGTGTTGAGAGCAGAATGTAATGTAACGCACCAGGTATTTTTCCCTGTCAGCGTGGCACTGCCAAGACGGCCACAACTGCCAGGGCCCCCTAAAATAGGGCAACATGAAAGCTCAGGCTGAAACTAATGAATCATGGTAGTCTGGGCAAAGGGTGACATCATTTCCTTTAGGCCTCATTGGGTCTGCAATCTGACACCGCTCCTCATCCTCCCTGAAGCCCTGGCGGCACAGAGCTGTGTAACACATCCAAAATACTAGAATGTTCTTCAATGGTGATACAGGCTGCAGCACGCCTAAAGAATGCTTTCACTTAGGGTATTTTAAGCTCCATTATGAGGATAATGGAAGCCTGCAAAAGACGGCAATATTCTGGTACTTCCCAGAGCTGCTTTTTATGGAGATGAACAGTAATCTATTTTTTAAATTGTCGGGTACTGCTTCTGCAAAAAACAAAAAAAAAAAAAAAAACACCCATTAAGAGGCTGATTCTTCCCATTGTGTTTCACTCACAAATGGAACATTAAGTTAAATTTCACGCTGCACAGTGTCATTACTTTTGGCCCAATGAAACGTATTAGAGTTTAAACAGAAGTGTGTAACAGAAGGGCCGAGTGATGTGCATTGAGAGGATTGGAGAAGCTTTTCTCTGCTCCCCGAGAGCCCAAAGAGTGATTCTTTAAAATGACGTCTTTTCCCGAGAGTTATTTCCGCTGAACTGACTTTGTGACTCAGTGCTGATAAAGTAGATAAATTCCCTGGCGGCTTGAAGTGATGTATGAAGGAGAGGTCTGTTAAGAGTCATACATAATGGCTGTAACACTCTGTAGCCTCTCTGCTGCGTGGGACAGACATATGGTCGGTGAAGAATGGAAGTGGGATGAAGCCAGTCATGCAGCAATGTAAGAACAAACCTCTTGCTCCCACGAGTTTTAGTTCTACTGAAATGTAAAACGAGCCTTACATTTTTCATCCCTAATAAGATGATTACAACCTTAGTTTGTGTTATTGACTTGATTTGTAAAGGGAAACAATAAATCAAACTACACCAATCGGGCCGTACGTTAAGACAACTGCATAACAATTCATCGTAACAGTAGTGGACATTTTGTCCTCAAAACCGATGTGTCAGAAGTAGGAAAAAATGAGCAATTCTCAGAATTTGAGTTAGTTTGATAAAACTAGACAGCTGGGTGTGAGCATCTCCAGAACCGCAGCTGTTGTGATGTTGCTCAATGCAATAGTCAGTGACTATCAGAACTTGACCACCTTGGAGACCAAGGCTCACTGAGGCATGTGGGGTGGAAAGCCTGACCTGTGTGTTAACCCTGATTATGAGAAGGTGTTAGATAGAGCACAGTGAATCACAGTTTGTTCCTGCTGACCATCCACGTTGTCCATGGTTTTCAGTGTCCAGCCCTGAAAGCATCAGCAATCTGGATGTAAACTTAGTAAATGGATGACAGGACAATGGAAGGAGGGGGCCTGGTCAGATGAATCTTGTTGTTATCTTACTTGAAGAACCTGACATGAGGATGCATGGCAGGAAAAAAAAAGTATAGCTAGTGAAGGCAGTGCTAATGGGTCTTGCTACTTAACACTGTAAAACTCCAAAGTCAACTGTTGAGTTCTTTCAGGTAAAAATTAATAAAGTGTTCTAATCCAAGAGACCAAATTAACGTGTCATGATCGCAGATGCATAATTTCCCCCTAAAGAAACTGTTACATCTGATGACTGGAATGTATGTGTCTGTATCTGTGTGGATATGTTAATCACTATGGGAGAAATATCTTCAAACTGTAATGGGAACTTGAGAGGCAACTATAGAGCAGGATATTGACAGATGGTACAATATTATTGCTGAATAATATTTGATTAAAAATAAAAACACAAATCGGACTTGAAGTTGAGATATTTTAATTGCATTTTCTTGTGCGTGTTACTTCCGTCATGATCGAAATGTGTGACAGCAAACCCAGTCGTACTGACACTGTAACAGAGATTCACCTTCTGTGATGAATGCAAACATGTTGCTGATGTCCTCCACAAGGTGTCACTGTGAGATCTAGCCTGCTTCCCAGCATTAATTCCTCCAGCCTAAAGCAAGATAATCACATTTCAGAGAGAGTTTAAAAGTTTGCTTCTTAAAACAGTTTGGATCAAAAATTCTAATTACCATTTGCTCATTTGCATTTGTCAAACACCCAGCCATCAAAATTATCAGACGCTGACTGAAGTTTGTGTCAACATCATTAACAACAAAGCAGAATTTCAAATGAAAAGGAAATATTTGATCACTGAGATGAGAATCTCAGAGCTTTTCATCTGCTCCACTTCTTTCCCCATGCTCTGCGAAAGATGGGCCGCAAAATCGGGCTGGGGGTGATTAAATTTGCAAGCACATACTTGAAAAGCCCTAATCTCTGCTTTTAGAGAAAGAGAAAGGCTGCTGGATGTCTGATCTTGGCAAAAAAATAAAGTAAACATCAGTAATTACCTTATGTAACCTGCTGTGCTATTCAAAACAGATCTTAAAAAATGAGCAGTAAGCTCTACTGTTAACATATTTAAAAGGTTTTCCACTAAAGAATAGAAAGAAAAAAAAAACATGTTCGCTGCCACACCACAAGGGAGCGCCAGTTATCTTTAAATAGATTCCTGGTTTAGGTTGTAGCCAAGCAGCAGTTTAACTCCAACACAAACTGCTGACACTGACTGTGAGCCCTTAATTCATGATGTTTTTTTTTTTTTTTTTTTCTTTCGGTTTCTGCTTTCTGTGTGATTCACTCATAGCAAACTAGGTCATAATTAACAAACATCATTTAATAATAATGCCAATTCATTAGTGCAAGACCCAGGCAATCTCTTTCATCAGTAGAATAGAATAATGCCAGTGGGGTTTGAAAAGCGGGTCGGGGGATGGGGTGGTGGTTGAAGAGAAGCAGGGATGCGGGGGTAAACAGCACTACTGATTCTCTGCTTTATTGTGGCTTCCTGGTGGATTTTTCTTTGCCCTCTGTGAATTTGTAATCACAAATAAACCCAATCTCCTAAGCATAAAGGATTTTCTTTTACAAGGTGAGGAACAATTTGGAAAACATTTTACATCAAGAGAGAGAGAGAAAAAAGCTCTTTTCATAAAGAAAGTAGTTGGCCCAAATCTTTTTTTTTTTAAGAATAATGAAAAAAAAATGTAGGATGTATATCCCCGTGAAGAAAAAAAAAAAAAAAAAAAAAAAAAATCCTATTGGTGTCAGAATTTTCTGAGGCAGCTGGAGTTTTAAAGTGTTGTAAACAAGAGTTTTCATTCAGTCATCCGGCTTTGTAGATGATCAAAGGAGACTGCTGCAGTAAAAGAAGAGGTTGTCATGACAGAAGCCAGGTTTATATCCTGAGTATTTGTGTTCACGGTGGTATATTAGATTCTAGGACGGCAAGCGGCTTCCACACAGCAATAGCACAGTCGAATGTGTGGGTTTCTTCAGCCCGGGGTCTTGTGTCACCCCAGGATTAGAATGCTTATCTATGAAAATTGCACTCCTGAGATGAAGCATCAGGTGGGAAAAGGAGCAGAACTGGCAGTGATCCTGCTCTTTGTGTCTGATAAATAGAGCCACCATAGGCACTTTCATCACATATTGTTACAGCAGTCTTGTTGGAAATCTTCTCTCATGTTTTTGAGACAGTGTGAATAGTGAATGTGAACAGGAGTGGCAACAAAAGAATAAGCAAAAAAACAAGAAATTGCACTGATCACTGACATTTTTTTTTTTTGTCTGCATTCTGGTCTCCTGTATTTTGAGTTATTCCTGTGTTCTGTGCTCTCAGTGTGTCTTTTATTTTTACAAATATTTAGTTATTGGGCTCATTTACCTATTCCCCTTGCCCCCCTGTGGATTTTACTTTTTTAATTTCCTTGGCTACCAAAAGCTCCTGGTACACAGGTGTTCTACATCAGTGTAAATAAACTCACCTGGTCCTCGTCGCAGCAATCAGTGCCCCTTGTGTTTATACTCCTGATAAGCTTCTAGTCATCGCCAGATTCACAATTTACCTCTCCCAGTGGCTCAGTGGTTTGAGCCTTGTTTGATCCTTCCTCTGGAGAATACCGTTTCTGTTGCACATCTACCCATTTTGTCACAAGATGCAACTCCATCATCACTCTGTTTGCCACCTGTGTGTATTTGAGTCCTCTACAACAACACAAACCTTTCACAAAACACTTAAATAACAATATTCTTTTGGGTTTTACTTGTAATAGTTCACTGGCACTGCTACGGAGTTAATGGAGGTTTTGCTCAGAGGTTTCACCCAGGAGCTGATGTTAAGTTACTGCAGCAGGTAACTTTTATTAAAAATATGGTTTTTGTATACATTTTCTCAAAACTTAACGTGCCCTGACCATATAAGATAGATAATATTCTCCGCTTCCTCCCTGTGGTCCTACTGCTTGGTCAGAAGCATCCACTCAGATCCAGGAGGAGGGTTTTAGCACTGTCAATCATGCTTGTGTATATGGTGCTCTCACCCTCTCCCTTGCATTCTGCTACACAATGGCTTTTTCTACACAACGGAGCTTGCACAATCTAGTAAGCAGGGCCACTGATGAAGGTGGATAAACAATTTTCAGTAAGTAAGGTTAAGTTATTATACCACCATTACCACACATAGAGCACATACACAAGCATGATTGACAGTGTAAAGACACTACTCCTGGTACTAATTGGTAGTTTTTATACAAAATGATATTACCTTTTAGCAGAAAATAATTTAAAAAATCTTAGTTGTGGGTTGGTTATGATTTTCTTCCATCGTGAAAAAAATAAGAATTAGCCGCACTGATGGGAGGCGGGGTCAGGGATGGATTAGGTGTGTTTTTGAAAGCCTGTTAAAGACTGACTAACTGTGGGTCAGCCGAGTTCACATCCTGCCTATTAAGTTATGATAATGTTCAGCAGTGTTCAAAGACATAATCCCGTACCTCAGTGATACAGCACATTGAATTCTGAAAGCATTTGAAATTGCTCATCACCCAAACCAATAATGTGAGTCGTAGAACAGGACAATGCAGGAGGTGAATTAATTCAGCCATGGATAAAATCTATTCAGATCTTCGCACACATTTTTATTTCTTGGATAAAATCCTCCCCTGTGGAACAGATTATTAATAGAAGGCAGAATTCAGCCTGATATGCCTGTCTGGAACAAAGCTTATTTTACCCCCAAAAAACAGATAATAATACAATACAAATACAGACAATACAAAGTCAACTCCTTTAAATCGAAGAATGTTTTTTATACTAATTTTGTAGAATAGAAAGTACACATATTCATGCTGCCGAGACATCTCCTTAAAACTTTAGTTACTTACTAGAGCCTTTGTGAACTCTGCCTTCGCAGTGTTTCAGCGGTTCTCTGGAGTATCACAGTCACCGCTCTTGTGTGGGTGACAAAGGCATCAATAGTGGCAGCAGGTGGTATCTCGGTGATAAATTTACGAACAATGTGGGAGGTGAATCATAAATTGAGACATCACCTTTCTACCCCTGCAGGCTGTTGCCTGAACTTCTCTATCTGACACATTCCCATTACATTTTCCCACTGTGTTTCTCCTCCGGTGAATCAAAGAAAAGTGGTAAATAAGAGAACCAATGAAAGATAAAAAAAAAAAAAAAAAAACATGGAGGGAGAGAACCTGAAATGCAGCTTTGTATCTGCAGTCCTCCTTTCATAAATGCTGTTGTCAGTGCTGGATGTACAAACAATTAATCTCAGCCTGGGGAGGAAAACAGCTGAAATGCACAAGAACAAAAGCTCAAGATGACAAGATCTAGTTCATTTTGTTCATTTTTTTTTTTTTGCTGTCATGAATGGAATTATATGCAAACTTGTTAATATTGTAAGTATTTCTTATGCTTGGCTTGTATTTGGTGATATCACCCATGATCTTTTGCAGAGGCAAAACAAAAGTGAACAAGGATTTGTAATATTTGTGCAGTCTATGATATACTGGTAATTAACATACACTCTAGATGCTTATCCTTTTATAAAATATGTAACCTGGACATTATCTTCCTGTGCAATTCTGCTAAAAAAAAAAAATAAAATAAAAATTCTCATTTAAACATAGTCTGAGCTTTCTCCCCTTGACTTGGATTGTTTCTCCAGTAGATTTTCTATTGGGCCAATCAGTGAACAGCAGAAGAAGTTGTGAACGATGACACTGATTTCCTGCACTGTTTTAGACTTGTAGTCTGCCTGTAGCTTAACAATGTCAGCAGAGGAAGTGCCATTCAGTCCATGTTGGTCATGCTTCCAAATATTGAATTAACATTAACAGTTAGTTGTAGAAATAATAATAGTAGTAGTACAAGTATTTGTATGGTAAATGGAAGCATTTTTCATTCAAAATACAAATTAATCTTTATGCAACTTTATACAATTAGCTTTCATGATATAGGATGCGTGTGGCTTCTTGATTGGTAAGCACACTTCAACAACCAAAAATATGCATACAAATTTGGTAAAGTCAAGATTTGAGAGCAGTAAGCTAAGTATAATGAACAAAGGTGGGAGATTAAATAATTAATTACAACAATTAAGATAAAATAAGCAGAAAAAATATTTTAATGTCAAACCTTGTAACAGTACAAATGTGATTAAATGCTAAATTAAATCCTTTACTGATTCAATAATCATCAAAATTACATAAAAAAGATAATTCAGAATATCTTAATTATATTTGAGCACCTTGCACAACCCAAAGTTTAGTTAGTTTCAGGGTAAAATTTTAATCTGCTTTTGTTATCAAATTTCAATAGATTTTTCACACAGCGACAACTTGGTTTAGATAACTTTTTCCTCTTATTAAATTGAATCCCTTTTGATTTTTGCGTTTTCTGATGTTATCTTTGTCTGATATTAAAATTAGTTTGAAGTTCAAAAGAAAGCTCAAAGGCAGGATGGGGTGTTGCAGCCTTTTTGTCAGTGCAATCATTTGAACTTCCAGGAAAAAAAAAAAGAAAAACCTTGGCAAAACCCTGCCTTAACCCTGGCTTTCTTGATTTTACTTTCTGCAATGTGAAAATTCTGCCTCACATTGTTTTGTATATGACCATGAGCAATAAGACGCTACTGTTATTTTACAGGACCTCGTCTGTGTATTAAATTGAAACATATTTTTTGCTTCTGTATGTAGAATAATGGGAAATCTGGGCAATTACTAGAATCTGTCAGGATATGAAAACTTTACAACAGGTATAGTCATGATGACGGATGCTTAATGGTATTCTGCTTGTTGTTAGCATCTGAAATGAACACCTTCGACACACATTTTTCATCTTAACATGACTTGACATGTTATAAAGTACTGCTACAGTTGCAGTACTTTATGTACAGCGTATTACCCAATCCAATTGCATCCTTTTCCTTTACCTTCCTCCCTTTTTGCATACACCATTGCCACTCTGGAAAAATGGATTTTGGTTTACAAAAAAATTAAAAATTGGTTTCTGTCAAAGACGTGGTGGGAGTTGAGTTTCCAAAGAACTGACAGTAATAAACATGCAAGGTACTTCTGTGACAGATGGCATGAGTCTTGTCACTGATATTTCAAAGAAAGTACAAATCCTGGACTAAAAATCCTCAGAGCTACATTACGTCTTGTACCACTGTGACAGCTGGATATGTTTTCTTTAAAATTTCAGAATGTTGTTCAGCGTCTGACTCATTTCTCAGGACATCAAACAGCTCTAGGATACAAACGGTAAACACAGACTGCAGAGCGAACGAGCGTATGTGCAGCACAAAGGTATGCAGACGCCAAGTGAAAAATGATAAAATAACCTAAAATGAGACAAATATCCAACTCAGTAATGACAAAAACTTTAGCATGGGCTTTCACGTTGTACATATTTGCAGGAGGTACAAACGCAGTAAGTAAACAGGTTATGCTAAAATAAAGTTATGTCACCTTGAGGCATACAAAACTTACAATTATGAGCAAAGTCCATGCAAAATTCATATTACAAATACAAATCTGACATCTTTTAACTGGTTTTACCATAAAACGTTGCTGCTGTGGAGTTATGTCCATTCAAATGATCATAGAGCTTTTTGTGTAGTTTCATTTTCAACGAGTAAAGTCGAACTCAGGTTTGGAACTTAGTTGAACGTATTGCTTTTTTGAGCCAGACTGGATTTGTGTGTGTGTGTGTGCGTGTGCGTGTGTGTGTGTGTGTTATTTTTTTTTTTTTTGTTTTGTTTTTGTGTTCCATCAAAATTAAAAGTTTAATTAAAATACTATACAAAAGTAAGATTGCCTGCTCTCATAAGAGAACAAATACATAAATTTAGGCAAGTATAAGGCTTCGCATAGGAACATATTTGTCAAAACAAATGATTTTAATAAAAATTAAACTTTGCAAAGAATTTTGTATGAAAAAATGAAATTTGTCTTTTTGATTATAGATGTTAATAAACACATTTTTACAATCAATTTTCAGTACCTCTGACTCAGTGAAGGGTTTTATTAGCTACGCTATAATTCTATAGGATTTTTACCGTGTTTTTGTTTGTTTATGACATGGAGCAGCTACATTGCTACGTTTTATATGCAGGTCAGCACTGAGAATTTTTGCTAAAAGCACATACACAGACAGGGACATAAAAAAATGCTAAAAAAGCCTGAGGGGAAAAGATAAACTTACATTGCATCAGAAAGCGCATTAATCCATTGTATACATACAGAAAACACTAACAAACTGAAAATATTAAAAAGACCAAGGTATTTGGGGGTTATATAGTAATTTCTGTTTATTTTTTGAGAATGAGTCATTGCAGGTTATTTTTAGAGGCAGCCATCAGATGATGGAAAAAAAAAAAATGTTTCTGTAATTGGGTTGTATTAAAGAAGGGGTTTACTTTTAATGCCACTGAGGAACTGGATGTCCCAGGGACGTGAGCAATGGAGGAAATGATGTTTACAGAAGCAAAGAAGCACCCTTCTCTCAGAGGTGCTTAACCACTTTACATTACAAAAGAGGGAAACGGCAACAGGGAAAGCTCATTATAAGCCTGATATTTACCATTCAGCCAGACAATCTAACACAGAGGGTTGTTTTTGTAATTTTTCTCTCTGTATTTGATAAGATACGGAACACAGGTCCGACTTTTAATAAGGCGCAAGCGCCACGCTGCCTTTCTTGCCCCCCC
>NW_015113003.1:517123-580551 GCF_001443285.1 Poecilia latipinna
CCCACCCCCCCCCGTCCTTTTCCGCCCCCCCCCCCCCCCACCCCAAAATCCACCGGAGAGAGACGGGGAAAATGCATACCAAATGGGAAATCATTATTTTTGCCTTTGACAATGCAAAAAATAAGGGGCAAGAGGTTTTTTTTTTTTTTTGTTTGGTTGGAGGGTGGATGGAAATCATTTAATTCTTATTTTATTATATATTACTCTGTTTCAAACAGCTCAGAGAGCTTTTCATTTCTGTGTTCAAGAGAGAAGCCAAGTATAAACCATAAATTGTGCAATAACACAAGTAACCTTTAGCAAGGCATTAATGATTTCCAAACAATAAACACTGACAGTGTCATGTACTTTGAGAAAAGAAAAAAAAAAAAGAACGCTAATTAAAAAGCTGAACCCAAGGCTACGTTCAGATTCTGCATGAAAAAGTATATTTCTTCTGGTTATAACTTATTCCAAACACCAAGGACTTTGAATTTTATATCTTTTCCTTTTTATGCTCAACCTAACAATGTAGTGGCAGACTTACGTGGTTATTTCAAATCTAATTGGGATCCATTTGAGGAGATGATCTATTTTATATAATTCTTTGGGCTGTCCTTTTGTGGATTCCTTTAAAAAATTAGGGAACATTTCTAATCTCCCTAACTGTTTTCTTGGATGGCCTCCACTTCTATCAGGTTGGTACTTGACACATCAATAAACCATGGATATCTTGTGATGCTCAGCAAATATGAACTTTGGTACCACATGCTGATCTAAAATAAGAGAAGCTTGTTTATGGTGGATTGTAAATGAACAACCCACCATATTGTTGGCACATATAACTTAACAGAAAGACGGAATATAAAAAGGAATAACACAAAAAGCAAGAAACAAAACATTCAAATTTTATTTTTATTACTGAGCACAATAAGTATTTGATACTCAAGCAAAACTACTTTGATTGTGAAACTGATGTCGGTGACCGTAAGGCTAAATACTGTATCCCTTGAAGTTGGTGAACTGGTCTGCACACATCTCAGAAGTGATTTGGCTCCACTTCCCTATGCAGATGCTTTCCAAATCCTCAGGGTTTTTAGTGCTAAATATATGTGTACATGCATTTAGGTCGCTTTGAGATGTCTCGAGGCTTGTCCAGCGCTGCATGTTTTGAAACAGTTTGTCCTCCTTTAGATTTCTAGCGTTTGATGTGCGTACAGTGCTTTCAAAGCGGCAGGCGCTAGAGTTGGCGAATCAGAACTTTTTCAGCTGGACGATGCGCATCAATCAATCGATCAGATATGTGACGTGGTAGCCTGTAGTTGGTGTCCTGGCAGGAAATGCAGGCACCGATGCCGGTTAGCAGGTCGTCAGACAAGGCATGGGTGAGACGAAAATAGCACTGACAGCAACCCTCATCACCGCTTAGCTTCTGGAGTAGGTGTTGAAACTCACTAATCTCAGAACACCTCCAAATTATCTAGTGAACCCAGACGCGGCGCGGAGGCATCCGACGATGATGCTTCTCTTGCTTTCAGGAAAAAAAAGACACTGAAAACAGAGACAAATGGCAAAAGTCAAGAGGCTCCCTGCGATTGTGCATCTTTCCACACTTTGCTCAGACACGTGCTGTGAGCGATTTTGACGCTTGATATCAAGTGTCTGACTTACAAATGCACGAGCGTCCAGCACCACAAGCTGGATGTCTATTGACCTTTTTGACACTCGTTCATCCTAAATGCAGCATTACTCTTCCTGTACGTTAATATAAAAGCTCCAAAGCATAATGTTTCTACCTCCATGTGGCTGTGAGGATGGTATACTTGAATTCATGGTCCATCTGTCACCAAACCTCAAGGTGATGTTAAACATCTTGGCATTGGCCACACATTCTTCCCACCCTTCTCTGATATGTTAAGATGCTCATTGGGCCTGTAAATGTGCCTCCTTAACCAGCTAGACATTGAAGGCACTACAGGTGATTAGCTGATTATGACAAAGTGAGTTACCAGTGGCTTTCTTTGTGACTGCAGTCCCAGCTTTCTGGAGATCATTAACAAGATTTTTTTTCTGTGAAATTGTGGGCTGATCCTTTACCATTCTCACAATCTTTCTTACCCCATGCACACAGCTCCAAAGACGAGTGATTGCTACGTTGTACCTTTCTATTTTGAAATTCTCGAGCCAGCATTGATCATCTTCACACCAATCCTTTTGCTGATGATCTTGTATCCCATCCCCACCTGTAGGCGGTCTATTGTCCTGCTCCTGAATTCTTTTGACAGCTCTTTTGTCCAGAATTGCTTCAAGGGACAAGACCAATATGTGATCCTCATGGGTGCATATTTAGAGTTAGAATTATTCCGTATTGCTGTAATTTTGTCTTTGTATGCTAGAGCTAAAATTGTCTGACTTTGTGCAAATAACTCTACCATAGAGATAGGAGACGAATGCTTTGTTAGGGCCTACTTTTCATTTGCGGATCAACTAATAGACTGAACTGATTCAGATTACGTCTGAAAACTTTTTATTAAGGGATGTTAATGGCTGTGTTTTTCTACGCATATAATTCTTTCCATGTGAGGTGCTTAGGGTGGCTAAACAAATTACTTTAATATCACTTCCCTCTGCATTAGTCATTCAGAATTCATCAGGCAGTGCTATGTGTAATCTGCTTCATATACAGAATTGTGCTACTTCTATAAAGATACCCATAAACAGCTTAGTTTTTATCTAGATCCTCCTCACAGAAACCAAGAAAAAGAGATTGTTTGTCGATTGTCAAAGTTATAACCTTAAGCCACAAATATTTAAGCTATGTTGTGTCCAGAATGTTATTGACCCATTCCGTCTGAGTAAAACTCCACTATACAATGATGAACAGCTGATGCAAGGAGGAAAACATCCTGTTTCTATGGTCTGTCTCACAGCAATTTGGCTTTTACTTATATTCTAAATGAAATAAAACCGTAGGAGCCTGGTGGAAAGCCTCCAGTTCAGGGGACAGTTTGATAGATTACTCCTGGTTTAATTACAATGTCCATTTTAGCTGCAATGGAGAAATGTTTTCTTCAACTAAACTATTCGAGAAAGGACAACAACTGTGCTCTTGAAAGTAACATAAACTTCCTTTCATTGTTGTTTTTACATAAATAAATAAACATGCACCGTAGGTTATTTTTAGAGTGCTGACTGTAGAGGTACTGTTGTCTGAGGTCTCGTTCAACAGCTACTTAGTGGCTTGAGAACAGATGGCCGCTCAGTTAGACTTGGACCACGAGTCAATAATATTTGCATATTGGATCGCTGTTGGCACAGAAGTCACTCAGTTTGATTTTACCTGTTTCACTTCAGGCCAATTGAAATGTCTGCATATTGTGCCTCGGTGCATAGTGAGATGCTTCGGGATAAAGCAGCGATAAGAAAATGATCACGTTTCAGTTCCTACATTTGTTTAAAACAAGTTGTTAACATTAGTTTTAAGAGTTATCAGTTGTGAGCAAGGGTATTTTCCTTGAAATAACAAATGTCCCAATGAAAATGCCAGAATCAGTTCAAAGACACTGTATTTTTCTTGCGGGGAATTCATCCGGTGACCTTCTGTTTGTGCACCTGTGGAATAGGAAATCCAGTACAAACTATCTTACAAAGATAAAACAGTTTGTCATGTTCAGATTTCACCGTATTTCATTGTCATTTTATTTCTATGCTTCTTTAATTATGTTTACAAATAAAAATCTGGAAAAAAAAAAATAGGTTGTGCATGCACTTGCATTTAGCCTCCATTTTTTCTGATCCTTGACATGAAAATGCAGTCTAGAGAACTACCTTCAGAGATCACCTGATCGGTACGCAGAATATTATGACTGCAAGTGAATTAGAGCATAAATGCAGCTGTTCTGCGAAGGCCTCAAAGGTTTATGAGAGAACTTGAATGAACAAGCTTCATCATGTCGACCAGACAAACACCACAGATAGATCACAGCTGAGGTTTAAAGGGATTTTAAAAGCGGGGGTTGCTTATAATGCAATATACAAGCTACAGTTCAATAGCAGAAAACTGAAAGATTATGGCACAACATGCAAACCCGACTAGGACCTGACCACCAACCTCCAACATGCAAGTAGAGCAAGTGGAACATTAATCATAGAGGTAGCCAGGAGGTCCATGGGAACCCTGCAGAGATTTACAGCTCAGGAGGGAAGAATGTGTTGACAGGACAACTATTGGGTTTGCACTGTGCAAAATCTTGCCTTTAGACTTGTGGCCTAAAGACCTGCAGTTGTAATTTCAGCAAAAGGGCATTCTACAAAGCGTAGACCCAGAAGGGGGTCTAAATAGAACTCTAGCCCTTATTTTTATTTGTATTTGTGAACTACATGTTCTTTTGCTTTTACGTCACAATTCTGAGTTGCTTTGCGTTGGCACACATAAACTTGCAACCTTAATGGAAAGTGGAAAACAACATGTAAGCAAGGCTCTGTATTACATTTGCTTTAGCTAAAATTGTCAAATTACAGTTTTTTTATTGGTTCAAGGAACCAATGGAAAAAAACAAAAACAATTCTCAAGCATTTTAGAAGATTTCCTCACAAATAAAACCTATTAGTTCTTTTAAGACAGGTGCTGACAATGATGAAAGAGCAGCTCCTTCTGGGGGCAGAAGAAAGGTACACTCCACACTTTTGGGAATAACTTTTCTTGGTTTTTGTGGTTACGCACAATGAGGCGTGTAATGAACTTGCTCACTTTATGCTTGCAGGTTATAGAGAAAGATTATGTGCCTGATTGGACTTTTCTTTCAGATTTTCCTTCTGAGCTCTTTGTGGCTGTTTGCTAGAAGGGCGCTTTGCCACTCCCCCCACCCCCCAACCCCTTCCCCAGCTCGTAAATTAAAGCAGGCAAATGTGATTTATCTCCTCCCGTTTGGATCCTTTCAGCTAACTCCCTGAAATAACAGCAAACATAAATAGGGGGTTATAAAAGGAGCCCTGAAAGCTTGAGAGTGTGGATTATGCTATGAATCAGTTTATTAACGGCAGCCCATGGAGCGGTGCTGGGACTGGAGGAAATTCATTCATTTATAAAGCAGTGTTTACAGCATTTATCTTCACCTGAGAGCATGCCTCTTAAAATGTAACAAAGCACCCCAAGACAAAGATTTTGCATGATGGATCTAAGAGTCGCTGTGTCAAAGCTGCCGGCAGACTCAAAAGGTATTTCTCTGCTCGTAGGTTTTGCTGAGGGATAATATCCTCCTCTATACTGTGATGTGTGGCAGACAATGCTGCTATTGTTTCTGCATCCTGATTGGATCTAGGTAATGTGGAACAATTCTCCTGTGAGACTGACACAGGTGGAAATAAATGACACTTCAGAAGATCAGTGATCTCAAGGTATTGTAATCTGTAATCTGTAAAAATGTCTTATCTGATATGGAAATGTTTTTTTTTTGTTTAACATTCCTTAAATATTGTGATTTGAATTTGCTTTTCATGCAGATATTTCTTTATAAACTAAGTTCCTGGCTGTTCAGTATAAGTTTTAAGAGAAATGAAAAATAACCGACTTGATCCAGTGTCCAGAATCGGAGAGCTTTAACTGAGCACTTACATGCAGAAGCTTATGAAGTTTAACACATAACTATAAGTGTGGTTATAGCCTTGAGCTTTAAAGAGCCGTTAAAAGAGCATATCTGTTACAAATTTCTAAGTCAAATGACAAAGCCAAGAGAGAACATGATACAAAATGCATGAAGATAAAGTGGGAAGGTGATTTCCAAAAAAAATAAATAAAAGGAGAAGAAAAAAAAAACGTACCGCTTACCATCATCTTTTTAAGTTCAAATTTTCATCAATATTCCACAATTTCCAGCAGATAAATGTTGCAGGTTAATGTCGGTCAAATTTGCCGACGTCTCATGCTGAATTTTTACATCGCAGCCAATTGATTAGATTGACGAAAAGATGGATGGAGTTAAATAGAGAGCAATTTTAGAAGAAAACCTGTAAGAGGATGGAAAAGGGCTGGAGACTATTTACAACATAACAGAACAATGCTGTTAAGTCACCAGCTAAAATGGGCTGGCTTACATCAAAATGCAAAACATCATCATATGAGTTTGCTGTCCTCAAATCCGGCTGAGGAAAAATGATAAGCATTTAAGGGAAAATAAAGGAAGCATTTTCCAAAATAAATAAATAAATAAATAAATAAATAAATAAATAAATAAATAAATAAAAAATCAGAATTTGACATAATAAATGTTCAAGGAGGAAGCACGGTGTTTCACATTCTTGATATGAACCATGAAACCCTCAAGTGCTCTCAACAGCAGCACTATGCCTACTAGATTTGTGTGAATAGGAACATCATTTTAAGCAACTTGTCAAAGGTCATTATGGCTCAATGCATTCTTTCTTCTTGTTTATATTCAAAACGAGTTCAAAGACTATCTGCAAGATTAAAAAGAGACAGACATTTAACTAACTAAATTGTCTCTTTGTAAGAACATTGTGATTCTGCAGCACATGGAAAAACCTATTTGAAAACTGGCTGGTGTTAGAAAGATAAAACTGTTTTTGGCATATATATCCATATATATCTTTAACTATATAAAAAAAAGTACTCTTGCTGATTAGAAGCTTTCGCACGTTGCTGCTCTTAAGCTGCCGCCCTTGGGTAGAAGGTATTGCTCCCTGGTCCTTTTAAAAAAGAAAATATACTGCAAAACAATTATTTTTACTGGAAGCAACTTCCTTAAGCATGATGAAGCAAAACATCTTTATAAATTGTCTTTCAACAGGTCTGAACTGGTGTAACTAAAGTTTCTTCTTTTCTTCGGTTATGTGTGTTTTGATCGAAATTGCGTGTCTAACTACACTACTTTTTGTTTTGCTTTTATGTTTATAAGTCAATATAAATACGTAGTGTCAGCTGTTCATTCACTGAGCAACACCTTCAGATTTAGACAATAAAGTAAGTGTTCCCTTCATTTGCATCGTCTTCCACATTTTTTGGCACCGTTGTAAAGACCATTACAAAGCATAAAGAAACATTTTATTGCAGCAGCATATTTTTCAGACTGAAAACAACTGGAGTCTTTAGAGGTTGCTTTTACCTTTCTCGCCATCCTCCTCACTGTATACAGTGGCAAGATAAGCCTGTGTTGTCCTTCTGCCTTGCTTGTCATAGTTCCAGCTTTTTCAAACTGTATTTCTTCTAAATATGGACAAGTGAGTGTCTATTTTCTTCCAGACTTTTCCTAACTAAGGAAGTTCAAAAATATTGAAATACTGAAATAGCATGTTTTCTTGTCTTTCTCATTTACAAGAGTGGCAGAGAGAATTCAGCTACAAAAAGAAATGCATTTTAAAGGAGCTACTCTCTGTTATTCTACTGCTGCAATAACATATATATTGCAATGTGCACTATGTTCAATTTCTGTTGCTGCTGTGGATAAATAAATAAGTCTTATTCTGCAGCAGTACATTAAGAACACATCTTTAGTATCTGAACTGTCTGGAAGTATTTTTTTCTCTTCTGCTAAGCTGCTGAGCTTTAGGAGCACAGTCATTATTCTGCAATAAAAAACAACAACAACAACAAAAAAAACGATTTTGCTAAAGATTTTGTGCTGTGTTTTATTTTTATTGTATTATAATTATTCAGAATGAAAGTTAGACCCCACGCTCTCACAGGAAGTTAGTTCCTGTAGTTCCTGTTAGTTCCTTCCAGTTTCCAGGAAGTTAGATGCCTTCCTGGAAACTGCAGGCAGTTCTGTTGCTTCTCTTCCATATTACTGACTATGGTAAAGAGGTGAGAGGTGACTGCCTCAGAAGCAAAAGTAAAATTGTTCTTAGTCCATAACAGTTGATCTAACAGTTACAGTAACAGTTGATGCTGCATATTTGTAAGTGCTGTACAAGTTCAACACTGCTATTACTTTCTAGTTCAGGGGAATCCAAAGAACAGCCTAACAGCCATTGGTGGCCCTTGAAAAGATTTTCTGTGATTCATCACTGCAATTTAAGAACAATACAAATTTAGCCCATAAGCACTGGCGACTGGTGCAGAAAACCAATTATTTTATGTTTCTGGGTCAGCTTTTTGACAGAAAAGTGAAAAAGGGAAATATTAGGCACAATGCAAAGTACTTGTGTTTTATTAATCTTTTTTTTTTTTTTTTTTTTTTTTGCTTCAATTCTAACTTCATAGTAAATGAAGCCATAACTATTTGGTGACATTCATCAAACTTGGCTTCATCCAGCAAATGTTATTCATAGAAAGACTGACAAATCCAGTTATTGTGATAAGGCAAATTTAATCAAAATTTGTGAGATATGAAATTTTCTCCTAATTACTTTTTTCCCCAAATATATGAGCATATCTTATGTAGATGTTTTAAAAAAATTGCATACTTAGTTCATTGTTAAGCACAAGATATGATTTTTTTTTTTAAATTTCAATCGTAAAAACAACATAATCTTCAATTTGGCATTACTTTAAGCAAATCCTGCGGGAGGTGTGGTCTTGGTCTCAAGTCTGGCGCTGAGACCGAGTCTTTTTTTGTTCTTGAAAATGCTGGATGCTGGAATATTTTTCTCAAGATGAGTCAGGTCAAGCCAGCAGCTTCAATAATGCTTTACTATCAGTTAGATAGAAACTTATGATTACGTCCAATACAACTAACGAAGGTATGAGAAAACATTTTAATGTGTAAATGTAAAGTGTTTTTTTTTATGTTTCTACTGTCTAGAGAAAGAAAGAACATTAAGCTAAGTACTCTGTTATCACTTGTTGCCTCAAATCACTATGCCTACTGCTTATGCTAAGTTAGTTAGAAAGTGTGGCAGTTCACCTGGCTGAAAAAGCTAGCCTTAACAGTACAACCAGACGTTTTATGCATATCAATGTATATATGTTAATGAACATCCAACTGCACCTATGTTATTCGAATTACAGCAGTAGTGTTGAAAACTGTCTATTTTTTTCATTTGGGACTAGGTTTTACCTCTCTAGAAGGCTTAGTCTTGTCTTGGTCTTGGTCTGGTCTGGTAGATGGTGTTAACAGAAACACTACTTTCAACTTACTGATTTTGGCTCAAATGGCAAAATATTTGGACACATTATTCTGTTGGGCTTACATTATGATTTAATGTGAGTTCAGCAGCTTTCTCGCTTGTGCAGTCAAGAGAACACACAGACTCTATCAGTTGATTCTGAAAGATTAAAATAATCTGTATGTCGCAGCGTAGCATATAACGTTTTATCCGGGTGCTCCAAGACATTAAGCACACAAAAAATACACTAATAGCAAAATTAAACATGAGTGTTCAAAAGATTAACATGCAATGTGATTTGATATGATATTTCTACGCCTTTGACCATCAATAACACCACAGTGATACCCTAGAAGACAAAGCAACAGAGGTCATAACCGAAAAGCAGCTTTGACTCCTGACGGAGTCCACAAAGTGTACAGCGAGAGAGCAGATAGATGGTAAAGGGACTTTGAGATGAAATGTGGAGCAGATGGCACTCTGTGGGTGGTACCGGCCATCTCTGATATGGGCAGTCATGCTGGGTGAGACACAGTCTGTCACTGATTGGTGTCTATCTGCCCCACTGGTTGGTTGATTTCTAGCATCGAACACAGCAGGAGACAAGGCGCAGTGTTTTTGTGGTGACAGCATGGTGGAGGAATCATTATTACCAAGGACTGACTTCAGTGGTCATCAAGACATCATTCAAGAAAAAAAAAAAAAAGACAGAAAAACAAAAGGATGCTGCAGTCTGAATCATGATTGACAGCTGGAGAATAAATATGTTACGTTGCATACCGGCAAATCTAAAAAAAAAAATTAAAATGTGAAACAATTATATATTTTTTGTCACTCTTTTCAGAAAACAAAACTGAGATATGTAGATTCATTAGACATAGAGTGAAATTTTCAAGATGTTATCTATCTATTTTGATGATTATAGTTTACACATAATGAAAACCAAGAATTTAGTTTTAGAACATGGAAAAGCATTTTTAAGTACTTTTAATGCACACACATTACTGACCCTTTGCACGTGACATCACACTCTTTAGAAAGTGTCCCACTCCGTCATGATGGATGACAAAAAAAAAAACTACGTACAAGCTAACTTGTGTAAAGCTTTTAAAAAAGTAGACAGTTGTATCATTTTATAGTAACAAAGGTCATAGGCTGCTGCACAGTCAGCCGCACAAACAGACAAGGATGCAAACCAAACTTGATATTTTATTGTAAACCTGTTGAAGAGGAAAGAAGACGGTGGCAGATAGCAGTCGGCAATTATAAGGACTGGTAGCCTTCGGTGCATTCGCAGATTTGCAGTGAACACTTTTGACAAGATAAGAAGATTAACATTCATGTACTGAGAAAGTCAGATTAGGAAGATGCAATCAAATATTGCATTATGGCGAAGTTAGACATATAATCCTGACCCTGGAGAAAATGCCCCGCCATCATATAGGAATAAAACCGGTACGCATCTAGACTTTTGTGTGCTTTAAGTCTGCTCCAGTGACACAGTGCTATGTGAAATAAATTCAGACAAAGTCAGCGATTTAATCAGAGGATCATACCTACGACAGCTGGTTGTGTAAAGGATGTTGCATCCAAGCATATCCATGGAAAGTTGAGTAGACAGCAATGACCACAATCTTGAGATCATTGTCAAGCAAAATCCAAAATTAAGACTCAGTAAGTGGAAACAAATTCGACTCATGGGCTACTAATGTCACATTCCTTGTGTCAAAGCCTCTTCAAACCAGAGATCTCAGAAGTGTCTTACCTGGGCTAAACAGAAAACTTAATTAGGCTATTGTTTGGAGTTCTCTTTAAATCAAAGTAAAGTTTGCATTTCATTTGGATATAAAGGTCCCAGAATCTGGTGGAAGGGTGGAGAGACACAAAATTCACGTTGCTGAACCAAGTAATGAGTTAAAAGAAATGAACATGTTTTCAGAAGCCATACATTTCTGTTTAAAATTATGTCTTGTATTCTAATTTTCTGGGAAATATGTAATGAATCTAATTAATTACATGGATTTCACTTTCCTGGAATACGCCACAACATTTTTTTCAAACTTTTTTACAGTGTTCAAATTTTATGAGAAGTGCCTGCTTTAGTATTTCTATGTTGTCGAGGCGAGATATACATTTCTTTAAAAAAAAAAAAAAAACTTTTGTGACTTTAGTGGCTTTTATTTATCAGTAGCTGGACATGAAGAAGGGCAGAGAGACTGATTGGCTCAGGGCTCGGACCAGAGACAACTTGAGGAGCATCCGGTGTTCTTCCTCTACCACTGATCCACGTGGCGCCCAAGAATTATACATTTCTATCTGAGACACTGTATCTGAGAAACTGGGTGTAGTGTTTGTTTGTTTTTTTATCAATCACTTCCAATGTTCTCATCCTTTTATTTGAAAATGTCATGTTTGTACTCAGACAAAACTCTTGAGATACTACATTATTATATGCACTTGTGATCTTACAACATTTCTGTGCCGTGAATTATTAACATAAATATAATGCATTATTCTAAGTGCATATGTGGCCAAATTATCTGTGCTAACCTGTATGAGCACCAAGATCAATCTTTGCACTGTGCAAATTACTGTCTGCAATATGGATCCACTACACAAAATTGCTTCTTTGAACCTCTCTTTTCAGCTGCCAGAGAGGCTACAGGACTGCCTTATGTGATTATAAATCTTAAAGCTGATTCAAAGCTTGGAAATGTAAATAAGGTTGTAGCCCAAAATAGGATTTGTTTATAACACGACTGATCTCGCTAATATAAGCTACAAAGTAAGGAGTAGGCATCATTTTGTAGAGGTATACAGTATGAAAGGAAGATAATACAGTGTTGATCTTGAAATGATTCCCATGGATATTTTCAGTAGGAATTTTAGGCAGACAATTCATATTAAAAAAAATAAATAAATAAATACTTGTAAATTGTCTGAAATAAGTGCATTTGGTGCAGTTGCTTTAAAGTTTGTCTTGCAGTCAGGGCGTCAAGGATTTAATTTCCCAAATAGAGTTTGAACAATCTCCCATTGCACGTGTGGGTTCTCTTCCTTCCACAGCCCAAAACTATAACTGTGAAGTCTAAAACAGGCCTTAGGGATGATTGCGTGCATGCGTGGCTGTGTTTCCTTTGTTCCTTCGTATTTCCCTCTAATGGATTGGCAAATTGTTCAGAAAGTAGCCAATCTCTTGCCCAAAGACAATTGGAGACACCTGTCCACTGCAATCCTCCAAGGATATACAGGCACAGGCAACGGAGGGATAAATGGATAATTTGGAGTCTTATGTTCAATGTCTGTCAAATCACTCGATGAGGATGTGTTTCTCAGTGAATTATTTTTTCCAGAAGAAGGACATAAAGTAGTGTCAAATAGACAAAATAGGAATTTTGCATCTCGTGAAGACAGCACTGGCTGGAAGGACTATCGGTACATTGGTTCAGTTGTTCAGTCTGCAGAGCCTGCTGTAGGAACGGACTTACTCTGGTGCGGGTTCATCATAGAAAAGCTATACAAATAAAGCCATCACTTGAGGCTGTTCTCTCTAGTCATTATATTAATAACTAAAGGAGGAAAAATCTTTGATTTCATTGAGTGACTAGTTTTGTTAACTAGTTCTTTTAAACATAATCAGGATTTTACCAAACCAGGATCAGCAAAGTGACTGCAATTAATATGTTTTTCAAATGGGCAAATTTGTCAAAATGTTAAATTTTGCTTTTTTGGACAATTGAAGCTGGAAAATATGTCAATGAAATCTAACTTCTTGGGGGATCCCTTATAAGCAAATGGAACAGACAGGAGAAAAATAATCAGATAGCAGAATAAATGTGCTAGAAAAAGAGCAGTGACTGTTTTAACTGAATGAGACAGTTATGTCTGACTCACAAAAATATTCACACCGCATAATCTTTTTCCATTTCTTTTTCCACAATAACAAACTGCAGCGGATTATACAGGAGTGTGAATGCTTTTGGAAGATGCCGTATGGTCATCATATATCGATAGCGGTTTTGTTGCTAAACACTACGTTTTATAGATACCCATCAACTTGAACAAGCGATGGTGTGCTTTCATCTTCTGTTTACATAAAGCATCTGAGGCCACGGCAAGCTGTTGCTAGGAGGCATGGGAGTGGGCTGCAAGCGGCAGGGAAAGGCACAAGCCAGCAGGTGGGCACAGAGGAGCCAGGGCAAGAGAGACATGGAGGTCAATTGCATTAGCTGTCTGTAGGTGCAGGGATACTGCTTTGTCTCTATTACTGTATTGGGAAAAAAATGGAAACAGCTATCAAGTGTGTGTATGTGCCGTGTGATATGTTCCAAGTTAACCATGCAGATAAAAAATACACTTCATGGTAGATTAAGCAGCTATTAATTTGAATTCCTCCTGCTCATCTTCAGGATCTTATTGTCCCTCACAAAAACATCCATTAAAGAGTATCCAGAATTGCTTTGTCTTAAACTGCAGGCAGCGTCTCTAGCTTTCCGTTAGTGTTTAACAGGCAAGCAAATATCCAGCCTACTTAAACAAAAAACTCAATTTAATGGCCACTGAAATAACTTGACACTGACAAAATTAGCAAATAAAAATCAGACATTCCTTACGAATTGTGGTTCAAAAGAATCACTGAAAACAAACTAATAAGACAGGTCTGGACAAAAAAAATCCAGCTGTCAAAAAGAAATAATTCTTCGATTTAGCATTCCTAGTGTCTTTGGGCTTGTGATCAGTCAGTCTTCCTAATTACAGGGCGGTAAGTAGTTACTGTGCTGTTTGGTGGCATAGTGTGTAAAACACTGAACATGGAACACAGAAAGCAATGAAGGAAGTTGCCCAAGGAGATTAGAAACATCTGAGGAAATCAATGAAACATGCCATGTAGAGAAGACACTTTTCAAACCTGAGACAACTGGAGGAGTTAGTCCATGAGAAGTGGGCCAAGAAGCACGCGAACAGGTCCAGAAGTCTCATTGACAGACACAAAAATTGTTTATTTGCAGTCAAGATTGTGCAAGAAAATATCTAGTTTATGTCCAAGCCTGTTTCATTGATCTTTTTTATGTATGTTTTGACCACAATTTAAAAGTAATGTCTGCTTTCTTATTCATTACTTTTGTCAGGTTCATGTCATTCTGGTGACAACTGTGGGATTTTCATCCATTAACAGAGGCGTACCAACGATTTTGTTCATGTATGTGTACATAGTAAATATACAACCAACATTTTTGATTCACTATTTTTAGGTTTCCAGTAACATTTTTATAAATGTATAATCCACACAGCAGGAAATGTCAGCCCTGCACTAATCTCCATCATGTTTTCCCATACAGCCATGTTCCTCAAGTCCAATTCTATAAAAAGTTTGTCCACATCGAAAGTACTGCTGCTAGTAACATGAACTTATCTGCTGTTAGTCTCCTGGAAGCGGTACATAAAAATGGCTTAATACAAATTCTGGGACTCAAAGTTTTTATCGGTCTCTTTTGGGGTTTTTCGTTCAGTTTGTTTTGTTCTTCATATGGTTAGACTGTGTTTTGTGTTGCAATTAGAGAAAAACAAGACACATTCTTTTTTATTCATCAACAGGTTTTGAACATCAAATACTTTCCTGAAGATCCCAAAAAGTTTACAGTCCTCAGCTGTATTTTTAGTCTGTTACTACACCAGGTTTTCAGAGGATTTATGCACTTTAGAGGTGACAGGCTAATTTCAAATGATTCCCCTCTTTCTTTACGCTATTTCAACACATGTTCAGGAGCAGCATTGGAATTCAGCAGATCGAGTCCCATTTTCTATATATTACACATGTATGTTCTCTCCATTCTTTCTTAGATCCCTACCTGTGAAGGGAAACACTAAATGATTTAATGCACCATCTCTCTGTGCGTACCGGGAGAGAGTATCCACGTGGCTTTTGTCTGTGTTCCCAGCTGCAGTACAGAAAATGCATTTATAATGTAATATTTTTTTTCAAAGCTGCGGTTCGGCTCACCTGGATCTTCGGCTGGAAAGGCTTCAAAAGTGCTAAGTGCATTCGGAAATGTTACGTGCTGAACATTCATATATGAGTCTCTGATCCTCTGAAAAACACACATTGTTCACCGTCTTTCCTTCCACGGCTACGTTGTTGGCATGCTCTATTGCTCCGACCTGCTCTCAACCACGGACCTTATTAGGTACTTGAGAAGGGTCTTTTGTCAGGGGTCTTGTCTCAGGAGTCTTGATTGGCCTAATAAAGCATGTCCGCAGGCATGTACTGCACATTGATTCAGCCAATTAAGAGGGTGACAAACCCTGGACATGCTCTCTATGCAGACACAGACTCCCATGTTAGGATAATGATTCACGGGATGAATTCTGAAAAGCTATGTCCAGATAAAGCAGTGTTAAAGATGTCACTGTCCAGTAATACTGCTCAAAGTCAAACAGTTGCTTTCCCCAACACTTTATCCAGACTTACATTTTTTTGTAAATCGTAAAGATAAACTTCATTTTAGATGAACGCTGATCAGTAAACTTCACAAATTTCAATGCTTCCATTTAAGAAGCTGATTCCTCTCTAGAAGTTTACAAGGTGTTGATTACTGTACTTCCAGTTCTTCTGGCCAAGTGTTTCAAGAGACTCAAACAACAACTTGTTTTTATTTCTTTGTAGGACTGCAAGCTGTGATGTTTATTTGAAAGAATCCAACAGAAAAAGAAACAGATGAAGGACCATTGATTCTTCAAGCACTGACTGGGCTAAGACTAAGAAATACCAAATACAGAAACAGTCAAAAGACCAAATACTGTGACCGACAACAGGTAGGGGAAGAAAACTTTGCTCATCTTATTAACAACAGTAATTCATGTAGAGTCTGATTGTTACAATTATGTTTCACTTTGTATTATCTTTTTATGTTTGTTTACCTAAAAGCACATTTTACTTTTGATCTAAAAGTGTAGAAATTATGCACATTTTGTGAAATATTCACACAGTGCAACAATTCGAGTTTGCTCTTCAGTAACAACAAACTTCTTTTGCCATGATATTACCATCTTGTCTTTTTTTTCTCTCTCTCTCTCTACATACGTAATGATTGACTGAACATGTTGGACTGAAAGTCCAGTGCTCAAAGTCCTATTGTGTCCCAAAGAGGTCAGATCATTTTTCACTGAATGAAATAAATCAAATCCAACTTCCCAACTGTGTAAGCCATTTCATACACTTGGCAAGCCAACGTCGGTAGAAAATCTGTGCAGACAGAGAGTCTCCATGAATAAAGCGTTGAAATAAAGCAACATTATAAGATCATTCCTGTGACAATTCTAGGACTTAGACATAGCAAATATCTCTGAAATATAGACAAAAATAAAATGAAAGATGTCTTTATTTCATTTACAAAACTAACTAATCCTTATACTTGCAAATGTAAATTTCCCAAGAGTGGAAATAATGTTAGTCTCTGTGATATGTACTGGCCATTATTTCCCAATATATGGAAACAACACACATTTGTTTAAACTATTTTTATTGTCTTTCCCATTTTAAAAAGTAGATTAGAGCAATAACTCTGTGTCATGGTGTACTTATACAGCAGGCAAAAAGACAGAATATATAACTTTGATCAACCTAATAAGCAAGGTATAGATTAAAACAAATTAACTGCTTGACTTCATTTAAATTGAGAAGGGTGGCGTTGGAAGAAAAATATTGTATCGCTTCACCGAATGTTTGGATTTTGCAGTAAAGGTTTTATAACTTTCAATTGTTGTTTTCAAGGAATAGATTGTGCTATAAGAGCATATTAAGTACTGTTAGTTTTAGATTATTTAACCTGGATACTGTAAGTCTTGGACATGTGGTAAAAATATTACAATTTAGGAACAGTAACAACCTCATGTCATTACACTTATCACTTATACATCTGTTTAAACACCTTGGTCATCACTTTATTTTTTAGCTACTGTTAAAATTACAGCAATATCACAAAATACGTTTTAGTATTTTATTATGTCAGCTTACAAAGACAAGGATGGCGTATAAGAGAAAAATTTTTATGCAGGATGCAACGTTTCTTTTTTAACCTCAGTTGAAGGTGACATAAATCACTTTCTTAGCGAGTGCTTACATTCCACCTTGAGAGCACCTAGTCCCATTTTTATCAGAATTAATAGTTGTCCCCCTTACTTAGCCAAAGCTATTTCACACTTGGTTAGGTCTGGTATTAGAACGTCTCCTTGCCTGTATATTTAGCAAAGCCCTCCTAAATATTTTCGAAATCCCTAATAAACCAAGCAAAGGCTACAACCAACACGCTGTGCAAACTAACAAAAGTAATTCATTTTTGTTTCCCATGCCACGCATCTCTGAGTTAACGTGCCACGCTATCTGCAGTAAGGGTCTTTAAGAACCCTAAGTGGTAAATGTTCAATAATGCTAAGAAGTCCTGGCTCAGATTGTATGCACGAATACTGACCCACACTTGCACACTTTTCCCCTGCAGTCAGCCCGCTTAAAAAAAAAATTACTGACTTCCAGAGATGCTCCTTTCGGCACTTTTGACAAAAGTGCCGAAAGGAGCGATAGATTGGTGGGATTGGTTTAATAAAGACACTTTTAAGAGAGGTTGTTCAAAGAAAAAAAAAAAAAAAGAAAAAAAAGATGAACTTCATTTCACAGAAAAGCCCAAAATTTATACTTTCCAGGGCGAGAAGCTTTACTGGATCACAACTGTTAAACTTCCACAAAGCTAGACTTTATCCCTCACCCCATGTGGCCTCCACAGAAGCACCGTTTCTTCCTTCCTACTCGGCGTTTGGAACACACTGAGGAGAATGTGGGTCAATATCTGCATAGTTTCCTGTCTCCATACTCTTCTCCCACTTGATTCACTCGTACTTATATAGCTCCTGGAAAAGAAAAAGAACAAAAAAATGAACTTGGGGCACACAGCCATGTTCACAGGTTCTCATAAAGGCAGGTGGAAACCATTTGGTATTCAATTCCCATTACTAAATGGTATGTTCAGGTTGGGAGGTAAGGTTATATCCTTGGCTAAGGTAGAGCTCAGCTCAAAGGACCTGCATGTGCATAAGGTGATCTTATTATTTCACTTAAAGGTACAGACTTGCCCTTCTTCAAAACAAATTGTGAACTGTGAAGGTGAACTGTAGAAAAGACTTTCATATTTAATTTGAAAACGGGTTAAAATTCACCGTGGGATCAGTTTTGAGGGTGCAAACATGAGACCAGAATAGCTGTTCGCACAAGTCTCGCTAAATCACTTTTAAAACGGTGTGCAATATGCTTTGCGTAACTCACACCTAAACATAACACATATGAAATGTGTTCCTCAATGGCCTTAGCTCTCTTTTAATCTAACAAGGCATGAAATAGAGTTTGTTTCTCAGTTAAATCCAAAGCATCCTACTTGACTTTGACAAACTAAAGCAGCATACAGAGCCAGTGACAAATTTACCCACACTCATTATGAACAGGGATGCCATTTGAGCTCTATAACTATATCTGAGCTGCTGCAAGTTTTAATGAAAAAAAAATAGAATTGGTTACAAGTTTTATACATATTCAAACTCTAGTCCATTTGCCTAGAAAGTTTGTTTGGGGGTTTCTCAATCAAACTCTTGATTGTGACCTAAAAAGCAGCCCCTGGTTGCCTAAAAACCTAGATCTCAGTTTGGTTGAAGTAAACTCTGGCACAGTTCAAATGCATTATGTGAATGCAAAGCGGACAAAAGGAGGAAGCACAGGGCACTCTAGGTAAATGTAACCAAAACAAACATGCGAGTCTAGCACTAGCGGGACAAACTGTCTCTTTTGTCTTTGCTAAAGACAAAAGAGAAATCATACAACAGCAAAAAAGCTGACACCACTCCATTTTTGATTATATTTTGTGAAGAAGGAAGTTTCGCTCAGTGTCTTCTTCAGAGGTTTTTGTGCCGTTTCCTTCAGTGGCGCTTGGGGCAGTGCCACCACAGGCAAGGCGGTAAACAGGTTTTTAAAAGTTTTGGATTGTCTGACAGCGCAGTGTGAAAGTGAATTGCACCAGCTGAAAAGATAACAATTTTGGTCGCAGTTTGAACCACAACTACTGGAGTATCAGTTGTGGAAACACCCTAAAAAAAAAAAAAAAAAATTAACACTTGGTATGATTAAAGAAACTTCTCACTGACTTATTATAGACAGCACAAGTACTGTGTTCCAGAAAGAAAAAGAAAGCTGAAGACGACGTTTTTGCAGCGAATTTAATGAAATTTTAAAGTAGTTCCAATTTCACAGATGTGATCAACCATTTCAGGAGCAGAAGTAGTTGTCTCTTTCTGTATGTGGCATGATGTCCCACTCTCTCTGAAAAAGAAGTATGGATCTAATGAGTAGGTTCATAGGTTTCTGCTCCACCCGTTGTCACTCCTCTGTCTTGATGATTCGAAGACTCTTTCTCTCTGCAGTAGCAGGATGCTCACAGCACACCGCTGGACCATGAAACTGCCAAGCTTGCCCTTAAAGCAGCTGGTCTACCCTTGAGAGCGCACTCTGGCCTGAGTAATTTTAGGATATAAAATTTGACTTCAATAAGAGTATACGTGTTCCTCCCATAGTGATGACAAACATTACTTTGACAGAAATGATGATTAACAGCTTTGTAACAGGCCCTCCACTAACATCAAGCACTATTGTTGACTATAGTGAACCCCACTACTCATTTACCTTGAAGGTCAATTGAGAACATTTAATGGAACCGAGGCCCGTCCTCTCCTCCCCACTCCAAGAGCCGTCTAACATTAACTTTAAGTGTGACTGCAGGTGTAATCTGTCAAATGGGCCCCTCGCAGTGAGTCATTGGCTGAGTGCGCATGGATTCAGCCCAGACCTCGGAAAAAGCCCATGATTAAATGGGAAGTGTGACATAACTCTTGTTTAATGGTAGAAAAACAGTGTGTTGGCAAACAGCCTGGCCCATGGAACATGAATTCCTTGTCCCCGACGAATGGTGCTTGTAAAAGGTCAGCATGACTTTGAATTATTTTACTCCTAAGAGTTAAGAAGAGGCAGAGGACACTGATCCTTTTTTTTCCTTTTTGTTTGAGGATCCCCAAATTCCACATTTATTAGGAGAGGCAACAGGTTGTTCTTAAAACTGGAGGAAACTTAAATAAATAAATAAATAATCAATATTCTTCACATTTCTTATGTATTTGCTGGCTTCTCTGTCTCCAAATCCTACACATGTAAATCAGCCCAGGGAGTGGATCAGGTATTGGCTTTTTGTGGTCTTATTCTAAGATTCCCACTCATTTTTGTTTAAACAGTATTTTGTTGTATTGAAACCACACACTTTATTATTGGAATGTTAGGTAATCAAAAGCCTGGTCATTGCCTTCTTGTGCGATTCCGCTCGAAAAGAAAAAAAACAACAAAAAAAAAACTCGCTTCCATCACAATCTGGACTTTCTCCTCTCGAGTCAAGATTGTCTCCGGCAGATGTTTTTTTTTTTTTTTTTTTTTTTTTTTTTTTTACCGGGCCAATCAGCGAACAGTTGTGAATGATGACGTCAATTTTCTGTCATTTTAGTAACGGCAGCGGAGGAAGTGAACAAAGCTGTTAAATTAACATTAACAGCCGCCTCGTTCGCGTTGGTACGTCTCTCTTCGCAGTGGAAGATGGTTGTTTACAAAGCAGGCAATTTCCGGTACGCTTCTTAGCGTTGAAATGACGCATTACATGTGTCACGGACAGACGTTAGCAATTGGGTAAAATTAAAGCAATTGTTTCTCAACTGTCGAGAGCCCAGACCCTCTGGACGAAACAAGTAACATAGTAGTAGAGGCTGGATTTTACCACGCGATGTCATCAGCAAAACTGACAAATAATGGGAAAGTGGAAGCACAAATTTGACATAGTTTTAAATAATCGCAAAAACCTGAAACGTGCCATACATTCATTCAGCCCCTCTGTACTCTGATAAGCCATAATAGAATCCAAGGTAACCAAATGCCTTTAAGGGGCAATTAATTAGCACATAGAGTCCACCAGGGTGCAATTTAATCTCAGGATAAATCCAGCTTAGGGAAAGAAAAGGCATTATGTAGACCAAAGAACATATAGAATAGGAAAGAGAGGAAGTTGTGGAGAAGCGTAAAGCAGAGCTAGGCTACACAAAACCACCATGAGCTTTGAACGTAATCGCACAGCTCTCTAGCACAACTGCAAACATACTAAGACATGGTTGAGTGCCTAAACTTACAGGCCAGGAATGGAACGCATTAAACAGAGAAGCAGCCAAGCTCTGGAGCTGCTGCTGAGAACCATCGCTCAGATGTTTGACAGGACAATTATTAGGCATGCTCTCCACAAACCTGATCTTTATGGAGGACTTGTAAGAAGAAATCTGTCTCTCATTCATTTATAGAAACTGAACTTTAGCTCTCTATAGAGGACAGACCTGAGTTTGTTTTCTTTTTCTTCCACTTGACCTTGTCTTTTTTTGGATACATCAATTAAAAGACCAACTGCTGTCAATGACTAGAACTAGCCTGATTTTCCTCTCATAGATTTGACCACTGGCTATGTTTATCTTTGTTTCCCTCTAACATGAAGCCACTGAAACAGTTACGGATGATTTTAACTCTTCATTTTTTCTTTAACATAGAAAATATTCTTATTATTTTGTCTCTCTTGCTGTGTTTTCTCATATTCCCAGCAGGTTCAGTAGATGGTTGCCCCCAATGTGCTGGGTTCTGCTGGAGACTTCTTCCTGTAAAAAGGATGTCATTGTTCTCCACTGGCACCACCTACATATACACGTAGACAATAGGGAGGCTTTTATTCGGCAGGGACAGGAAGGCCGTCCACAGTTGTGGGAAGACAAACGGAGCTAAAAAAAGGGCGATCCTGGTAGAAAAGTTAACGACTGTAAATACCACAAGACAGAGGTGGAGGTTCAGTTTTCAGTAGGACAACAGCGTACGACACTCAGAGACGCAATGAAAGCAGATTAATATGTTAAATGACCCAGTCGAAATTAAGACCTACAGCCATTGAGGATCCATGGCAAGAAAGTCGCTGTTTACTCACATTCTCTGTCCAATCTGACTGAACTCGAGATATTTTGCAAAAAATAAAAACAAATATTGAAGCTGGAATTGCAAACGAAAGGTGATTTGACAAAGTGCTGCCTCCGTGGAGCTGAATTCAGATGTACCCAAAACTTTTTAGATTTTTATTGGTAAAAAAAAAATAAAAAATTGGAAAACCATGTCTCATTTTCCTTTCACTTCACAATATGCGCCCCTTTGTGTTGGTCTATTACATAAAATCCGAACAAACTGCTGTGAAGTTTCTGGCAATAACGCGGAAAAATGGAGTAGGTATGAAGACTTATGGAAGGTTCGGTAAAAGCATAAACCAAAAGCTTTTCTTTCTTTTTTTTTTAAGTGGAATTTTTTAAGTATACTACCTCTATTTGAACTTAATCAAAGTAATAAATCACGAAAACAACACAGCATAGTTAGACCTGGAAAGGCATTAAGGCAAAATATGGTTAGAGACAAATTTTTTGCACTGGAAGCAAAAGAGATACTGATTTCCAGCTACGACAGCAGCTTTAATACATCAGCCTCAGTGCACCTTGATAAATATCCCCTGGTGTCGCTTGTGTCCATAATACCACCACGTCAAAGTCAATTCTCTGACCGCCTGATAAGCGTGCCTTTAAGAAAAAGCAAAGCAAAGCATATGACACAAAGAAATTGACTTTGCCTAGGGTCCTTCTCTGCTTGACCAAAAAAAAAAAAAAAAAAAGAAAAAGAGAAAGGGACAACAACTCAGCTAGTTCCTGGGAGTAATCGACTTTTCCTTAGAGGATGCAATGAATAATTCTCTTTTACCAGGAGAGACGGAAAAAAACTCCCCCGGGGTATTGAACCAAATCGTCTTTTCTCTCTTCATTAGAAAAAAAAAAAAAAAAAAAGTCTACAAAGTCTTATCAGCATTCTGCATTCTCTGCCATTGGAGCTCAGATAATTGATTATGTTTAGGAGGTTCACTATTGGATATGCTGTGCCTTCGCAGTGGAAAGAGATATAGCAGTAAATTAAGTTTACCTTCACAGGGCACAGTCAGACAGAGATTCTGTGACCTCAGAGAATACAGGTAAATTGAAATTAGATTATATGGAGGGAAAAACCATCCAGAAGCCCAAATGGCTGCACATGTGCTACCAATTGTCCGTTTTTTTTGTTTTTTTTTGCAAGACAAAAACATGACGGATATTTTTACGTCTATGCGAGCTTGTGTTTAACGGCTGAATTGAACTGCTTTTGGGGGTGCTGTAATAATAGCATTTAGAGGAGCTGTTGTTCCCAGGTAATTTTACTATGCGGTCAAAACTGTTCTTTCCCCTGAACCTAGTTTGCTGGTTCACAAGCATGCAAACTAGACCACTGAGAAATTGCTTTTCTGAGTTGCACTTCTGTCAGTGTGTCTCCATCTGAACTCACAGGTGGGCTTCGGCTGGTCTGCCAAAGGGGCTGCTAAATTTATCTTATTATATATTTTTTTTCCAACTCTCAAAATTTCCCTCAAAACAGCATATAGAAACTTGTTCCTATCCAAAATTTGCCTTTAAAAAAAAAAAAAAAAAAAAAAAAAAAGGTAGAGGTCTTCTTGAGGTTACAGCTTACAAAAATCATTAGTTAACCTTCCATCTGCTCTTTGTGCCACGGTAATTTGTTACTCTGTGAGCAGTGTCAAGCTGTGTGCACTGTGTAGCAGAGGTATTGACAGAGAAATCCACCGGTTTTGACTTTTACCCTACAAATACAAAAAAAAAAAATCAAAAATAAAAACGCAGTGTCCCAGCCAAAAACACAGCTGACAAAATTTATTTTAAATTTTCAGCTTGTTTGGAGGTTTTGTTGGGACAAATAAATGTTGGCAGAAATGCAAAATAATATTCCAAAAGGTACCAATGCAGAACCAAGTATATTATCTCTTTAAACTCTATGCACCAAGATAATTTGTCCACCAAAACTGATATTTTTCACCAAAATGTTATCCAGTGCATGCCAATCAATGTAATGCAGTCTTATTCATACCTTCTGGTAATCTGGTATTATTTGAGAATCGGTTTCAACTGTATTCAGTAGTAACTGTGAAACAATAGGAAAATTATGCAAAACCGAGCATTTTTGGCCCGTTGTTCCAGATGTTTTTGACATCTTAAAGAAAAATAATAATAATAAAAATGCTGTATCATTTCGTACCTACACAGTAAACACATATAAGAGTTTCTCTCTTTTTTTTTTTATCTCTAGAGGAAGTAAACGCTAAGAGAGTGCTGACACAATAGGTGTTACCATTAGAACATGTAGGTGTCAAACAGAAAAAGCTGTAATCTTCACCGGCTGCTGCATCCTGCCACCCATAAAACAGCTCAAAATCATAACAAAACACTTATCCCACACACACAAAAAATGTACATCTACTCTAACAGTACAATTTGCCCACTCTCTTTGATTACTCCTGAAGATGGGCGTACATCTCAGCGTAGGAAAAAACCCCAAAGAAAACTAGATCCTCTCATGCTGGTTGTGAAAGCGAGGGTTCATTTTATTGCCTCCGGAGTGAATAGAGAATCCTCTAACAAGGTTTTTTATATGAAAAGCCTCCAGTATAAATATTCAAACCACAGTTTATTTTTTTTCCCCCCTCTACAGTTGGATACATCCTCTGTTCATGAATGTTTCTTTTATCACAGTCCACAGAGGGACCTTGGGAGATGAAGGGGGCTATTAAGAAAATAAATAAGAGTGTGTTCAAACACTTAGCTTGATCAAGACCAAGCATTAAATAATTACTGTATTTCACTTAGGTTTCTTTTAAGCTGCGTAATGATTTTTTCTGTTTCCCTTCTGCATAAAATTGATCTGAAGAGGAGGACTAAACAAAGGACCTTTAAATTAATTGGGATTCTGTCCTCCGAAAAAAGTAGTGCATTTGTCTCTGTGCAGACTCGAAAAAGCTTTCACAGAAATGTAGATAGGACGGTGTGAATGAAAAAAAAAAAATCTGAAAAACCTGCTACAACCTTTGCATCAGGCAGAAATGTTGTAATGAAATTGAAGGTGACTGGTACATTTAGAGAACCAAAGCCACAGAGTGAATTGGAATATCACCTTGTCCTTCTCCTCCAAGAGAGACAGAAAGAGAATAAGAAGAAAGAGCGAGACGGGGGGGAGGGGGGGAAATAAAAAAAAATGTTTGAGCGAACACATTTCTCTCCATGTTCACTGTGCGTCTGCATCAATGCTGAGGTCAGTGAGCTGTAAAATAGACCGAATGAGGGGGAGACATGAATGAAAGAAATAAAGAGAAGAAAAGCACTTAAAGTAGCCACACCCGAAGGTGGACATCACTGGACATGACACAAAGTTAATCTAGACAATTTCGGGTGGGCAAGCTTCGAGGCCAAATCCTCTCAAAGTCAGCTAACGTTATCCCCGTAACACAGCCGCCGATCGGCGTCCGTCTTCCAGAGTGAAACAAGTGTCCAGAGGCAGAGGCAGAGCCATGAAGTGAACAGTAATGTCAGAGCTGCTCTGCACCCATTCATTCCCTCCCATCTCGTACTCCTGGTGGTGGTGCTTCAAAGAACCTGTCCTCCCTTTGAAGTAGAAGGGCAGTTCGCTTGGGGAGGAAGTTTTTTTTTTTTTTTTTTTTTTTTTTTCTTTTTCTTTCCATAGGCTAATGAATCAAATTCTACTCCTAATTATCTCTCCGTATGGAGGGAAATTGCAGAAACATCTCTATTCATCTTGCTTTTCTTTTCCCATCAGTAGAGAGGCAAATGTGAGCACTGAGATTCTGCAGGTGTTTGACTTCAGTCCATGAAAGCAATTTCAGAGTCCGCTCTATTAATGTGCAGAGGAGGAAGAAAACTCAGATAAGGCATTAACCCCTTACACCAAGCAAACAGTGTTTGTGACTAATGCGTAGACAGAGCTCAAACGCCGTCATAAATCTAGAACTAATTTTCACAGGTTCTTATAAAAAAGACAATTAAAAACCCAATACCCTTGCCTTTCAAACACTTTCATCTATCAGAGAACTTCACGTTATGTCAAAGCCGTCTTTTGTGTGTGTGTGTGTGTGTGGGGGGGGGATGCCACAAATACTAATAGAGCAATTAGAGTAATAGTTTCCAGATGAGCTTGACTAATACAGTAAATACACTTTAACTGAAGTTAATTGCAGATTTGAAAAAAAATAAAATAAAGACTGTAATTTGACGTGTTTTCATAGGGTAGTTTGATCTCCTTTAAGATGGTTTGTAACGATAAAATCTTTTATAAAAACGATACAAAAAAAGAAACACAGATCATTGTAATGTTTTACAAAGGTATCTATGCTGTTTGAAATTGTTCACATTTGGCCAAGCTACAACTCCAAACTTTTTGGGGGATTATATGTGAAAGACCAACACACATCAGAACATAATTTTAAAGCAGAAGGAAATTGTTCCATAATTTACAGATTATTTTAGTGGAATACAGATGGTTTTAGTGTCTCCAGGCTATTGCACTTTGCTATCTAAAACAGCAGTATTTTTTTTATGTCTTGCTAGCTGACATCAGCTAAAATGGGTTGCCGTTGATGATAGCACCCAACATGTAAGGAAGATTTACATGTAGAAAATAAGTGAATTAAAATAACATATCACGAACAAGTCTGTTGACAAAAACAACATTAAAATCCACTTTTGAGTAATCTACTTCTGACCACTGAAGTAAATGTCTGGCCATATCCATTTTCCTCTCAGTAAGTACCTCTTTAGGGAAATGTCAGGCCTATTATCAGTGCATTTCCAATTTACCAGCTTGTAGCAAGAGGTTCCTATTTGCTAAGGTTTTCAGTTAATAAAGTTAAATTAGGTTAATGACGCCTATTTAACTGTTATAAAAAAAGAAGTATGCTTGAGACTGAAAGAAGGCTGAGGAGAACAAACAAGAACAGAAAGCTCATCTAAAGATGCATAAATGGCATCTGCATAATCAGCTTGTCTGTGCAGTTCTCATTGCATGTTAAATTTGGAATTACAGCTGGACTCATTCCTTTATCTCCTTTATTTAACTCTTAAATTCAAAATATACACCATATCGCATTCAATTCAAACAACTGATAGCAAGCAAACTTTATTACAGCACTTTTTTGTGGCATAGTCTTGTTTGTGCCATTTTAGAATAGGATGTTTCTTTGTCTGGTGAAGTAATTTTCACTCTGTGCTGTTTCTTTAAGTCTGTTTTCATGCGGGATATCGGCTAACATTAACACCTTACGTCTATTTAACCGCTACTGTCACTCCAAAAACATTTACATGTTGTCCAATTGGTTCAGGAGGACACCCATGTCCTCATGACAGTTAACGTTTACTTCCATCCGGCTTGAAGTGGCAGCAGTGGATAAATAAGGACCTAACAAATTGCAATGGTAATGGTAAAAATAATTATGTGAAATTACAAATTTATCTTAATCATGTCTATAAATGTATTTAGAAATACTGTTAGACATGAGTTACTCAGTATCACTAAGGGAGTAACACTGAGCCAGATGGCAGGAAGTCTGGTTCACGGTTGTATTACAGCTAAGTGAGCACATTTTAATTTAATTTAAATTGTACTTTAATCAGATCACACATAGAACTCAATGTTGTGATTGGACACAATGTGAATATCGCCTATGATAATCAGCAAGGCTAATAATTAGTAGAAGCTCTAATTTGCAAAATACAAAGCTACTGAGCAATACTGTGATTATTCACATCTGCTCTGTGAATGAGAGGAATACAAGTGGGCCTTCATTGTTCTACTCATGTGCGAACAATCAGATATTAATACATGAGAGGATTTTACTGGTAGCAAAATATATTATTTGAGGTACTCTATTTAGAGCTAAAATAAAAAAAAATGTAATTCCAATTTTTTTTTGCATTGGTGTTAGTTTGGAGCAGTATGAATGCTATTACCTAACATAGTCACAAATGTGGAAATATAATATGGTATATATAGCTCCCATCTCTGATACATCAATCGTGTGATACATCTAAATGTGTTTTAGATTTCTCTGTTTAGAGATTTGTTGCATCTCTCCTAACACAAAGCAGTTTATGAGTGAAGAGGCTCAAGTTAACCCTGGTGGAGCTAAAAACCTGTTTACATGACTGCCTTCAAAGCTGCAGTATTATGTAAAAATATGTTTTATACATGGTTGTTAAAAGTGTGACTGTGACTTGACAGTACTGCATGAGACAGAACAGGTGTTCTGTTTGTGAAGTCAAATTATAAGAAGAGGAAAAGAAGGGAAAAGTGAAGAAAAAAAGAATAAAGACAATAAAGTGAAAAGAAGGGGAAAAGGACAAGAAATAAAGCTACCATGTAAAACATGGACGATCAGAGGAAAACATGGCGTAACAGTGGTTGTACTACACGGACCATAAAGAGGGGCGGACAATGACGGAAAAATTAGAAGCGGCAGACAAGGCAACACAAAGCAAACGGGAGTTTGGTGTGACATTTGAACACTAATGTATTCGTGTGGCGGGCCTGTGCAAACCTGGATACATCTACAAACAAGCAGAGAGGCAGCTGGTAAACCAGAGAATGTATTATTGTGAGATTGCCCTCATGTATTGCCTACATTCTGGATTAGCTTTAGCCTAGCTACCTGCTCGTTAGGCTATATCTGAACTTAAATAATCATGTTGTAGATGTGATATCTAGCATATTAATAGGTGATTTTGATGGTTGGATGATTGTTGTATTGTCATTTTTTTTAACTGATGGATTTGATGAAGGTAACATTTAAACTATTTATTAATTAAACATTAAATTAAACTAGAAAGTATATATTTTTAAAACAAACATGATTATTATTAAATACACATTTAAAATGTAAGCAATAATTTGAAGTGTGGCACTGGAAAGTTAAATAACTTAAATAATTTTGTTCATTTGAAGAGAAATGTCCTGACACACTGATAAATAAATGGAAGACACATGAAGAAAACTTCTTGGTCTTTGAGTGGAAGCTTTACGTAGCTTTATATTTTTGTCCATCTAATGGCATCATTGTAAAATTTTAAATCAGATGTTATAATTATTTACTCAGTACTGAACACAAGTGCAGCTTTCATGGAAAAGTATAATTTTTAGAAATTTGCAAAAGCTGTTATGTCCTGACAAAATGAGGAAGATTGTGGGAGAAAAAAACAAACAATCAAGCTATGTTCCCCTCTTGCCCGTTGACCGCTGTAGATACTGGATGAATGAATGGATCTGTTTCCCACCCCCTGTACTATTCTGTCTTTCCCACCCCCTGTACTATTCTGTCTTTCCCACCCCCTGTACTATTCTGTCACCTGCAGAAATACATGACTCAGTCAGAAACAACCAATCAGAGCTAGGAGGATGATTTTGGGCAGCCACTTACCCCACACTGTTCACACCCTCCCCCCTGCTCTCTCATATTCTATAGCTCCTTCCCCACAACATAACCTAACCATAAATGCAAAACTAGTAAGCATGGCCGTCAGTGACGGTGGATGACCAGTTTTTTACACTGTAACGGTGGCTACTTTTTTGCTACTAAGCACCTGCAGTGCGCACACAAGCATGATTGTCAGTGCTAAACACTCCTGATTTTGATTGGTTGTTTATGTAGATGACGGTAGAATCACAGGGAGGAGACAGAAGAACTGTTTTTTTTTTTTTTTTTTTTTAACATAGATTATTATGTAAAACTGTCAGGACATAGTAAACATAATAAAAACTAATATGAAAAAAACAACAAAAAAACATTAGAAACTTCTCCTATGACACTGTATGTCTGTGCTGAGAGGTCATAACGGGTATTACCAGTTACAGTGAATACTCCGAAGATTATTTTTATTTGTTAGTGTGTTTTGTTGATATCTTGATGGTCTGCTTTCTTTGTATCATAAAATTAAACACGTTATAAAACTGGGCAAGGGGTAGGAAAATTTTATTGCATAATTTGCTTCAATTTCTTCTGGCAGAGAAAAAACTAAGTGTAACAGAGAATTTTTACATTAGAGCCCTGTATGTCCATGAAACAAGTGCAGCTTCCTCCTAATGGGAAATCAGAAAGACAGTGGTGTAATCTCGTTGTGGGATGTGAGATGTCTTTTGGTGTTTGTCTGCTGACTAATAAGGCTTAATGCCAGCAAGCTTTATTAAGGCTGAACCTACGATGAGATTTCAGCTTTGGGCACATGCAGCGTTGTGGCAGATTGAAATGAGTCACCCCCTCAAATCCGTATCTCTCTCCCTCCAGTGTTGTTTTTCACAGCAACATGACTGCCACAGCATCAACCCACCCAAAACGCTGCACCTTTCTTCTTTTCTGACATAAATTGGCAAAAAAAAAAAAAAAAAAAAAAACAATTCATGGAAGCTTTTACTGTGCCTTAAAAACAGATGCAAAGAAACACCATCTGCCCCAAATAGAAAATCTAATCCTATTTAACTGTGTCATTTGGGGGACCTGTGGCATAGCAAGGAAAACAGTAAGCTGCTCCTTTCTTAAGGGCAGCATGAGGCGAGTGGGAAGCATTAATCACAAGGGCACGCATGGAAGCTGCACGAAAGTGAGGATTGGAGTGGGGAGTGGGTGGTTGAAAGGTTGCGCTGGCAGAAATTACCACCAGTTTGTCACTGTTGTTGGTTCGAAAGCTGGAGGCACCTGCAGACCAAGTTAGCACTGATTACTGTTGGTTCCAGCAACATCAGGCTGGGGATGACTAATCAGATTACAGAATCTAGAGAATAACTACATTCAAATGCAGTTATTGCATACCAATAGCTGGTATGCAAGTCATTCAACAAGCTATGTCCATGTGCGTGCGTTTATTGTTATAGCGATTGACAGTCTGATGTTTGTAAATGTAAAACTGGCTTTGCATTTGTTATACTGGGAGTGTTCGTGTGGAGCGAAGCAAAATTTCAATACATTAAGTTCTGAACTGTTGAGATGTATATTGTAGGAAGCTTAATTGGATTTATGTAATAGAGTTTAGATCATGTAAGTTATTTCAATTTTACCAAAATGAACTTTTTTTTTTTTTCAAATTAACACAAGTGATCATTTTTGTGAGATCTTTTTTTTTTTTTTATCGCTGCTTTCAGAGTCATACATTTACATACACTAAGATTACTTTGCCTCTAAATAATTAAAAAATCTAGATGATGATGTCATGGCTTTGTGTGCTTCTGATAAGGGTTAAAAGAAGATGCAGCTGTGGTTGTTAGTTTAGTTGATTTCCAAAGAAATCAAATAAAATATAACAACGAAAATAATGGTCCTCCACAATTCTGCTTCATCCTCGGATTTAATTTGAAAATCCATGAAGGATTCCACATCTATCTGTCTAAACAGTCATGAAAAGTATAGATGTATCCATTTACAGTGTTGTCAGATTATCCTCAGTGCAACCAGCTTACAATAAAGTTAATCATATTCATTATTCCCCATCTCATCATTCTGAACTAAGTTTACAGTTCCCACATGAACTAGTTCTCATTCATTTATTTTATTGTCATTGTCTGGCACCTATATAATTTTCTCCTGCTGTCTTTGTCCACATATACTGTGATTCATGTTGACTCAAATTCCAAAGCAGCATCCATATATTTTAGTGCTTTTATCAAGAGGAAGAAAAACTGAAACTTGGACTGATAAATGGTCCATGTAGACTGCAGTCACTTCTAACCTTCATTTTATTATCTTGTTATAGGAGATTTGCCTTTGTTTTGTTTTGTTTCTTCTACCATTGGAATGATTATTGCATTGTCACAAATCCACATGCTCAAAACACCATAGGAATACTGAATAATTGCCCAAGTTCTCTTGGATTTTGTCTCATGAAAGAATTTCTCAAAATACTCACTGGCCTAAAACAGAAAACAGTTTTTTTTTTCAGTCCATCACAGCAGAAGTTTGTCATTTTGCACTGTGGTGCAGCTGTTGGCGTAAAACGTTTTTATCAGTTTAGAGAGGTGTTTTGTAAATGTGAAATATACTGTAGAGTTGTATTGCTCTGCATCCCTGCAGACCATTCTATTGGAACACAATGAGCATTGATAGTACACATTGTTATAAAAGGAAGGAAGAAGTCGGTGTATGTCTACAGAAATACATTTGTGAACATTATTTCGTCTCTTTTTTAAGAAGCATTGACTTTTAACATCTATGATTCAGGACTTGATGCAATCTTAACACCAACTTCAGTCTGTAAAAACGTTATCGTCAAACTGGAAAAAAATATAAAAAAAAAAAAAAAAAAATATATATATATATATATATATATATATATATATATATATATCTCATAAAACCTTTCACTTTTGAATTCATATTATTCTATTTCTTAGACGGAAAATTGTGCAGCAGCAGCAAGACGTAAAAATTTAACAACTCTAAATTTTTGAGCTAAAACAACTTGCTTTTGCAGTTTTCCGGAAGCCTTATATTAGCAGTCTGAGAGGAGTACCGCAAAATCCGGTATTAAGTTCTAGCCCAGTCTGTGACTATTATTGAGGTGTTTATGATGCCATGAGCTGAAACCATATTCTACGGGGTCTGAAAGTCAAAATGACCCACACCATTCCAGATTTTCCACCATGCTCAGGAGTAGACATGAGGACGTTTTCCAAATATTCGTTATTTGTGTTGGGCCTTTCATACACACATTTGTGCTAGCTTCCAATAAAGTTGTTCTTAGATTTATTTGACCAAAGCACAAAGTTCCAGCTAAAACCCCAGTAAGATTTAACAGTCTTCACATATTTGCATATATAAAAGGGGGAACAGAAAAGGCATTCTCTTTGTTTGCCTTCCAGATAAGAGATGGGGATGTATATAGTATTCATTGGCTATTGGAGACTGGGATACTCCCAAGATGCCACTCTTTGCTGCAGTTCTCTACAAGCAGGCTTTAGAAATATTTGTTGAGGAGGTAATGGAGTTTATGTTAATTTTAGCCCATTTCCTTCTGGAAATGTCTTCAAATCTTCTCCAAAATACTACAGTTTTATAGGTCAGAATAATAGTTGGCCTCAACAGGGGAAAAAGGAACAAGGAAATCACATTTGGCATTTGGGTTTTTTCAAACAAATAACTGCACATTTAAATTTTATTGCAGATGGCCAAAATGCCAATATCTCCAAAGCATTGGAAAACTGCATTTGACCTTTTGTTTTTCCTCAGTCTGATAATAAAAACAGGCTGTCAACATCCTCCGAAGGCCTTATTGCTACAACACACTCATGCTGATATTCATCTCACATTCTGAATAAACATATCCGGAGAATTAATTAACATTTTTTTCCATTTAGCTGTCAAAGTAAGCACATTCAGACTGTTCTAGTTTTGTACAAGTCTCGGTTTTAATGTATTTCATGCAATACATAAATACTTGGGAGTTATCGGTGTGTCAATGGTTCAATTATCTACATGTGCTAAAAGCTTACAGTATGAAAAGACAGCCTTTTGATAAAAAAACAAAAAAAAAACACTTTGGTGGTAACAGAAGGTCTAAGATCTGCTGATTGCCCCTTGGTGACATTTAAAGCCATTCAACCTTTTGTAGAATCTGCAAAGCCTGAGGTGCTTCACAGATCAAATTAAAGTTGTTTACAGTTTTTCAAAGGTTGTTCACAAGCACAAATATAGCTAAAGGATAGCATTTTGTTCTGCTTCACATAAGTCTCCTGGCTGATTTCTTGGCATTTGGCTTGAGGAAAAAAATCTGAAGATGTTGAGTTTTCTTTCATGAAGTAATTACAAGGTCTTTCATGAGTGTGCTTTTACATCAACTTCTCCTAATCTGTCCTCAGGAAAGAGACTTTTAATACAAAAAAAAAAAAAGTTCAGTTTCTCTACACTGATCATAGTGATTATTGGTGTTACCAGCAAAGACAGTCTGCTAATGGAGTCTAAGCCATTCACACCATGATGACCTGGGCGCTACTGTTGCAATCTCTTAAGACATCAAACCAAAAGATAAACTTGTTGTGCATTGAGAATACCCACCACAATTCATGGAGATCAGCCCAGCCCAGCACCTTTAGTGTCCTAAGCATAACTTTAAACTTCAGGTCGTATCCCCCGATCATTCAAATTTACATACTCATACACTGAACACTTTGTTTTTTTGTTTTTTTTTATTCAGAAAAACAAAATGTTAACCAGAACAAATTATCTATAAATTAAAAAAGCTGAAAATATTACTTAAATCTTCATGGCACAGACTTTGTTCAGGCGTGTATTGATTAGTTTGCATAACACACTTGTGAATATAGTAGGACTGTTTTAGTGCCAGGTGACAGTTGTTGGCATATTGGCAGCTATGATGTCTCATTTTTTATGCTTTATAAATTATATGCTCATGGAAAATAATTGAAAAAAAAAAATGTAAGAGAACATGCTTTTACAAAAAAATCTATTTCCATAACATCAAAAGTTGGGCAATAACAGGTTTGAAATAGAATAACTTGGTGTTATAACACTAGCGCTTAACAAACCACTTCATCTTAAGGGAAGACTTTTAACATCCGAGACAAAACAGTGCAGGCTAGAAGAAGAGCATGTCTTGTGTAGGATGAGGGAACCACGTGATATCTAACTCTCTTGGGACATAAAACATTTAAGTTCCAACATTTTTACACATCAAACCATCCTCACCACAACCCTCTATTCCCTTGCAGGAGCAGCCTCACTCAAAACCCCCTGCTTCGCAGTAGCCCCGTCGAAACTGGTACCATCTGTAGCTTCGGTAATGATGATGGCAAAGAAACCAAGCACAGCTTTGAAAGTCAGCGCTTTGACTTTGCTGGGCCAAGATTAGGAATCGGTATGTGCTGCTTGGAACAGTGCTGCGACTTTGAACCCTCATATGGTTTGAGATGGAGGGGCGCATCCAAATCTGCTATCTGTGATACACACACTTCCTAATTCTACGTGTGATGTCAGTTCTATTAACCCCATCGGTCCAAAGACCGGTCACATCAATAAGACGTTTTTTTTTTTTGACAAAAAGAAATTCCCAACAAATTTTACTGACAGGTTGTGTTATGCTTCTAAAAAGAGCAGGATCCCAAATATGTAGGAATGCACCGATCAAAATTCTGTGGCTGATTTCCAATGTCAAAGACAGAAATATTGTCCCTGACATTTGGTAATTCTGAAACATTGACCTGCTGCCACTAATTTTAACCAATTTTGATTTATCTTTAAAAACTATTATATATTTGTGTTTAATAACAAAAAGTCTTTAGGCTTTTCTCCAAACATACCTGACATGTTTTGACAGCTGGCTCCCTTCGGAACATGTCAGCTATGCTAAATGGAAACAACTTTATCAAGTCTGGAGTCCCCCAAAGGGTTTCACACTACATCCAACAATTCACCCATTCATATTCACACTGATGGTGGCAAACTACAGCTACCCTGGGGTAGACTGATGTAAGTGAAGTTGCCATGCACTGATGTCACCAGACCACCTGACCCCCACCACCAGGCAAGGCGGGTGAAGTGACTTTTTTTTTTTTGTAACTTTCTTTGAATTCCGAAGTTTACATACATTTGGTCCATTTCAGGAAAACTTGTATTTAAAAGTGGATCACTTGGGTCAAACCTTTTGGGTACTACTGGGAACCAGGCAACCTTCTGCAGGAGAGAGGTCAAAATAGGTAATGCGGTTAATCTGCAATATGTGGTATTAAAGCAATAACTTTACTACATAAACAAAATTTAAAGTTTTTCATAGAAAAGTAAGCCATATTTAATGTCACAATTTAAATGTATACAGTGAATTCCTCAATGGTTGTAGGGTAAGTGGAATGTGGCTAATTTAAATAATGATTAGAGTTTCAGTTTGCATAGTCCCTATTTTTATTCAAGTTTATCACATGGGGAGACTTTCATAGCGGCCCATACTATGGGAGAGAAAAGGTTTTCTTCTTCTGGACTTCATTGTTGTTTCCATGCACACTGCAGCTTTAATGTGACTAAAATATGAAATCAGTTAACCCTAGAGTTAATAGTATCATATAAACAGGATCCTAAAAGTCGTATTCCAACCCTGTCTATACCTTATGATCTCAAAACTATAATGTACATATATTATAGTTTTATAGTGTGTATGCAGTTTTAAAGGAACACTGCTATCGCTATTGGTTGTGGCATCACACAAATATTTCACAGCTATTCCTTTGAGTTAATCATCAGAACAAATAAATCGATTATGACTTAGAATTTTAAATGCAAACACTGTGAATAATTCACGAGAAACTCTGCAATTTGGACACAACCGGCCTTTTCATGTTTTCAAAAATGTGTAAAATATTGATGATGTCCCTGGATCCACGTTCAGTAGCAGAACAACAGGGAAAGATGCGAATCACAAGCAGATCTAGCTATTTTTATTTATTTTTTTCTATTTTTGGTTCAAAGCAACTTAGAGAAATCTTTTGTCTGTGTTATTATGCTTTCCTCTGAATCGCTTTGTCTTTGAAAGTAAATTACAGGATGAGTTGCGGTGCAATTCAAACAGCCTTACTCTCACTGGGATTTGTGCCACTTCTGCATCTTAGTTAAAACTTATATTTCCACTGCTTCACAAAGCATTTCTAATAATGAGAAGATTTGCGGCAATCTTTTAGTGGCTTATTTACATATATAAGAGTGGATTTGCTTTCACTGATCTCCTCAAAAGATACAAAAGACACTGTGCAGTGAGCTGAAAAGGGACAGATTATTGTACAAAGATTTGCTTAGGACACTGGAAATGGAAAGCCATAGCTGTATGAGGTAAAATATAAAAAAATGTAACAAACTGTAGATAATTGCCTAAAAAGACCTTTCAGCACATTTAGATGAAAATTAGATGAAAATCATCTCTATACAAAAGGATTCTGCAGATTAAGACTTTATCAAGGCCACACAGGATCAAAAGAAATATTCTGTATTCCTGCTGCATAATCCATCCTTAGGGTCATATTTTCTCCAGAATACAGACATGTCCATCAACATATTTTGAAGTGAAAATCAGATCCTTTTTTACATCTTTGAGTCTCCCAGGTTGGGAAAAAAATAAAAAATAATAAAAACTGCCATTGACAGCAGCGTTTATGAAATTGTTGATTGAAACCATAACTCAAAAATATTTGCACCGCTTTTGTCTGACACAACACATTTTAACAGACACGTTTGTTCTTTTAACTGTCAACAATCTTAAAACAAAAAAGGGAATTTTGTGCTCTGCCTCATTTTCCTCCTTAGCCTTATCTCCTATAAACTGTGTCATTTTATCAGACCAAGCAATCATCGCTGTTTTTGAACGCATCTGAAGTAGCAAGTCAACGAGCTGTCTAAGAAATCCCCTCAAAGTGAAATCCTGATATTTGCTTTTATCTGTGTTGCTGTAAGTCACTAAATTCCTTGTCATCTGTGCTATCTCTCTGATGCACACAGTGTGGCAAATCAGGGAGTTGTTAGCTATGATAGCTAATTATGTGCAGCATAGGATGTGGCTTCCCCCCAAACTGTGGATCATGCAGCCCGTGAAGAGGAAAAAGGGAGTGATTAAACATTCTCCAGCCGTTCCAGCTACCCCCCTCTGCATTTAAACAGGCTTTCCCCTGTGCTGTCACACCTCGTAAAAGCCTTTTTTACACAGATGAACAGAAGCATGCTTTTACCACACATATAAGTCTCCAGAAGCGACATCTATTTTTTTTTTCTGTAGAGATTGTCTGTCTGGTTTTAGTGTGTTTATGTAACTAAAGGAGCAAGTCGCATAAAATAATCCAAAACATAGTGGGACATTATCATTCTGACATAGTACGTGCAGTACGAACTGTACCTTGCAGTGAAGATCAACCAGGGTTTTCTTCAATGGCACTTACAGTCACTGATTTTCTAATCCAATCTGCCACACCTAACATTCCCACAGGAAAATGTGATTGAATGTGACTGATCTGAACATCCTGGAATCGGTCCGGGATAACATTAAGAGACAGTCGGAATTGGCAAATCAGATCCACAAACCAACTGTGGCAGAATGACTGGAACAACTATATGCAGTATCATATATATATATATAATTTTTGTAGATCAAGAAACGACTTGAATATGTTGTAACCCTTTGGAGTTTTCCACCTCTATTATCAGCAACAGAATGAGAAAGGGGACCTGTCAGAATATCCGTCATCATTATCAGAAAAATCACATCTGTATTCATCATCAGATGTGAGGCGAAATGTGAACCTGCTTATCATCCCTCATGGGCTACGGGTCACTCTTCAAAAGTCAAAGACTGATCCTGCATGCCGAGATAGTCGTCATGTACCACATTTTCCATTTCTCTTTGAACTTTAGATATATTCTCTGGAGAAATAATAATGCCTGGCCATGAAAAAATGCCACTTACTAGATCAAATGCCCCATCAGCTCCAGCATTTTCATTATGTTCTGATGTTTTTGAAGTTCCTCTGAACATTACATTGTTCATCTTGGATGTGAACAAATTATATGTACTGTGTCATTTTAGAAGATTACCTCTAAAAGGACAGAGAGACATCATTGTCCCTCACATAAATTTGTCTCTTGAACACATCACAGTTCTCCACAAAAACCACTGAGACATTTTAGGTTTATAAAAAAAAAAAAAAAAAATGTCCATTTGAAAATGATTCACAATCAAGGACCATGACACAAAGATATAAGTGTAAAAGTTTAATGAAGGAAATGTTTGGGGAAATAGATTGATTGGATGTAAGAATAGATCATCTGGGAAGATGTAGGCTGGGGAGGATGTGACTTATCGTGGAGGTGCGGTTTTCAGGAAATGGCTTTCCCTGAGTCCACTTAGGACCCCTAAGATGGAACCTGCAACAAAGAGGAAAGGAAAGAGATAAATAATGACACTAGGAAATAGGAAAAAGGATGAGGTTATGGGTGATGAAAAGCCGAAAGAGAGATTGGGTGACAGCTGGTTGACAGTAAGGGAAGGTGAGGTTGAAGGAATGTGACATACTTTGAGGAGTGATTGAACTGGGTGTAAGAATGCTGCCGGGTAATTAGAGGTGTGGTTGAGGCGTGGCCCTGCTCCCAAAACTGAGTTAGCATATTAGCTTCATCGTGTTGATGGCGATTGCTGGATGCACTTTTTCTTGAATTTTTTTTTCTTCAATCTCCTTTGGAGTGTCCATCAAAAGAAAAGCAGAAAAACAACTCAAGTGTAACCTCACTAGGTGGTGATGTCACACATCTGATGCGTTTTTTTTTTTTTTTTTTTTTCTCATCAGTTTGAGGCCTCTTTGCATTCTGTGTGCTGTACGTCTCCTCTGAGCAAAACATAAAGTCAAACAGGCACAGAATAATTCCACATCCTGACCTCTACTGGGATCATACCTTCTTAATGCAGACAATTACCGTCTTATTGACTTGGAAAACAATTTCGGTGCAGTAACTCTCCAAGGCTGAGCAACGGTACGGCATGGGGGATTAGAGGATGGGAGATGTTTAGTTTGGTTCTTTTCTTTCTTAAGTTTTTAGTGTAAATCATACAAACATGATCAAAGCCTAATTGGAAACGGTCTTCATTTCTGAATGGAATTGTAATGTTTAGATTGAAAAGTAATGCAAGGATAATGTCTAATTGAAGCATATGTTGTGTTGTGATTTTAAATGCTACTCATATCTTAATCAATCTCACCCTTTTTTTTTTTTGGCGGATGAAATAACTGAAGTCAAAAATTATTCTAACCACTGAAAAGGATTGTTCAGTCATCAAAGATTATTTGTTTATAATTTGTTTATAACAATTTCGAAAAGAGCTTTTTGAAGTGTTTTTTGGGGGGTGGGGAGGCTGTGATGTCACAACAAAAATTATTGTTTTTGGGAAAATGGGAAAAATATTGATTTTTCTTTTTCCCTCAATCTTAATCACCTCTAATAATAATAACATATCCACTGTGATTGTGTTTGCTCACGTTCATACTCCCAGATTAGCTAATCTGGATTTAACTAAATGAAGATCATGAGAGTTATGTATTACTGGTAACCAAACAAAAGCCCCTAATTTCTGAAATTCTGAACTATCCCTTTAAGACACGGGCCTACTGCATAATACAGAGAGAGCTCAATCAGACAATCCCAGTCTTATTCAGAAGCACAGTTTAAATCTGTTTGATAATGGATTTAATAAAATATTTTTTTGAGATCTTAATGTAGCAATATACTAAAAAATGTAGCACTCAGTAGGAAAGTGTTATGAATTATGACTGTACAGCTTTTAATTCAAATGCGGCGTTCTCCTCCTTGCATGTGCTGTGACATCTAACAAAAGAGCAAAGTGTAGATTAGAGTGGGCAGTTTGATTAGGTAAGGATTTTTCTGTCAGGGTGTAAGAAAGGTGGGTCTGTGAGGATGCTGGCACATCCCTCCTTTTTCTTATCCCCATGCTGATTAATGGCAGAGTTTCACATTCCTCTGACAGATCACTGAGGCCCAGGGAAACCTCCAGAGATGAGGCTCCCTGCCAATTACCTTCCTCAATAATGCCTGCTCAATGCCTGAATGACAGGGATCCTCCCCAAAGGACCTAACTGAGCCGCTATTAAAACCAAAAAGGTGGCGGCTTTGTGATTTGTGTGGCTGCATAAGGACACATCTGTAGGTGGGGGAGAATAAAAATGTATTATTGCTACAACACTGCTGCTACCAAGCACAGCTTCTGCTGTGTGATTATGTATGAAAGAGTGCGAAGAGGGTGGAGAAGAACAGCCATAATTCAGCTATCATGGGCAGGAATGTAAAGCCTGCATAAACACAATGATCTCAACAGCTGAATGTTTTTAAGATATTGGTAAAATACTATACTATTGTGTAAGGCAATATCCATGCAGAGCTAATAAAAATAGCAGAAAAGTCATTTATGGCTATAAAAAAAGAAAAAGAAATTCTAAAGCCTGAATATTTTTCCCAAAGTCTTGGGGATCATCACAATGTGCTTTCACAGATATGAGACAAACATTTATGTTTATTTTAGTCAGCAAATGCTTTGTTTTTGAACTTGTACTATTCATTCCACTTTTGCCCAGTCTTTTTATTTATTTTGACATCTTAACACTGACCTCAACTAGGAGGGATGCAGTTTCTCGGATGTTAGTTTGGCTTTATCAAAAACAAGTTGTTTTTTTTTTTTGTTTGTTTGTTTGTCTTCCCCTTTTTTAAATTATATTTATTTCACAGTAATGAGGCCTGGGTGTGACTGGTGAAAGTAATCTCACTCATCCAAAAATGGGGATAGTCACAGTTAATTTGTAATTTAACAAAAAATATCTAGTTTATTTTTCACAAAGGGAAAGGCTGGGTTGAATATTGCTTTACCTCTTGATAAATTCAATCATCACTTGAAAACTGTCTTTGACTGATAGTGAAATGTGGATGTGATCATAAGAAAAGCTAAGGCAGAAGAAATCTGCAATGGGCAAATACTTTTTTATGTCAACACTGTACACAGAGGCAGGAAAATCAGAGGTTACATGTGCTGAAGTTCTCTGCACTAAACTTTCTGATTACATATCTGGGGAGCAAGAAGTTAGCTTTCAAGGATAGGGCACAAGGACTTCCAGTTGTTCCCCGTTTGGAAAACTTCCTCTGAGATAGTGCAGATAAATGAGGCTGAAAAGAGAGATTAGGAGCTTGCAGGAGAATCTGCTTCTCCCTGCTGATTTGGACATTCATTTTAATGGAACACTTAACACTTATTCAGGAGCTGGACTAGGAGGCTCAGGGTTCCTCATAGCACAGTCAAACCGCTCCCTTAGCAGGAAATGGTAGCCATTGAGAGCATCAAAAATGTATTACCTATGCTCCATCTGCTCAGTATTCTCATCAGTCCTGTGGCTTATTGTCAGCATGGTACCTCACTAACAGGAATCATTTGCAGAATAAAAGAAACAGTGTTGTTAAAAAAAAAGAAAAAAAGAAATAATTCCAGACATTATAAGTATATTGCAGCAGCACAAAATGGTTTTCCTTAGCCAAGAAAGTGGTTGACATTTCTTGAGAGAAAAAAAAAAAAAAAGAGGAAAAGTATTTTATTTAATTACCTACAATTTCAGAAGTACTCTTAACTTGAAATATTTGTTCATAATGTAAAAGGGAGAAAGCTAACCTGCAATGAGATCTCTAGAAAGTTTTGTTTTTGATTTCTAAGGAGTTGGTACTTAACTCCGTGGTTTTTTTGTCCAGGAGACGGATCGATTCTCAGAGTGATATCTCATTAATTGTTTTCACTGTAGAGCTACTTACATTCAGCTTCTTTCTGAAAGTGGGACTGTCCAATCATGTAGGGTCGACAGACACTGTGAAAATCGATTCCAAAGACACTGAAGGTATAACATCAGACACACTGATAAGAGACATCAGCAAAAAGGTGTAATTGAAAATTACAGAGATCTGCCCACTGACAAAAAAAAATGTGGCCTTCAGCACCTTCTTGCATTTTATAGCCTAAGAAACTATGGGTGCATGCTTGAAAGCATCAGGTATTCCTGTTTTTCCACACAAAGTTACACCTAAAGCTAGATGTTTACATACACTAAATTAGTTGACCTTTTTTTTTTTTTTAATTTTCAAACACAATGATGTTTTTCATTTAAGTATTTTTGTGGATTGGATTGTCTTGAGTCTTGACTACGTCAGAAAATATTGTTCAACTATTACTCCATCAATGGCTTTAATTTGCTTGTTAACTGTGTTACATTTCAAGTGACTGTGTTTTCTTTAATGATTGTATTTTTAGGAGTAATCCACAAGCATCTTTGCCCGTGAACAAGACATGATATTCTTTACCGAATAATTTACATGCAGGTGTGTGCAGATAGCAAATATATGCAGGAAGCAATCGAAGTGAGAAGGTTGTTTGAGTGTGGTAATGAGAACACTTCTGGAAAAAAATAAAATAAAATAAAATAATCGAGAAACAAACACCTCTAAAATGTCTACATGAAACTGACCAATGAATAACAAGAATCCTGCAATTACAAAACAATAATTTCTTAAATTTCCCTCTTTTATTATGTTTTAAGTGTACGTGTGGAAAAATACAAAACAGCAAATTTGATGTCCTTTGTTTCTTTTGTTCCTTTTTCTAAAACCATAAAGCAATGTTTGTAGAGAGTGAAATCCTATTTGGGTTTGTAGCTACTTGAGACCAGATGCAAAAATGCCCATTAGTTCAAATTGCAAAGCAGGATCATTAGTTTCATATATAGTTCCAGTCTGTTAGATGTAAATTTAGGAGCTACCTCCTTATTTATCAATGTTATGTTGCCTCATGTACTCTGTTTAACACTCATCCCTCAGCCTGTAACCACTTCTATATTATGCAGGCAGGGAATGTACAATTGCGTACATAGTTGTAATTGTATTCAAATTAAAAGAAATCACTGGTAAATAATAGCGGAAGCAACAAAATGCCTTATGTGATTGCTGCACTGTAGTCAGCTACACATGATGTCCAGGTTTAATTATCTGCTCTTCTTGTTCCCCACTCTATTTCTTTGTTTTGCCACATGTAAACTTGCTGGCTATGTCATTTTCTAAAGTTCTCCAGCTGAATAATTTGATGACTTGTTTTTGTGTAAGTTTTCATGATTTAAAATTTTCAAATGAATTTCACATCATTATAACTCTTTATTTACTTGTTCCACCACATCCCCATGTATATTTGAAAATTGGCTTTTGTAATGTCTTTGCTGTTTTTTTTTTGTTTTTGTTTTTTTTTTCTCTTTTTTTCGTTGTTTGAGCTCACAAATCCCAAAAAACAACTTAGAATCTCAGGAGGTAACCAATTTTAAGCCATTACAGGCAGAGCCAATTAGACTGAGTCAAGTACTGTAACAAAGCCCCCCCATCAAATTATTTTTCTCATTTCCCCTTTTTTGTCCTCAGTAGAAACAGAGGCTTCAGACTGTGCATGCTGTGTGCATTCATATCATGTGATAATTCATGTCTATGAAAAAGGACAAATTGCGGTCTTCATCAACTCAAAGCTAGAACACATTTACTTGATGGAAGTAAAAAAATATGTGGGGATGGCACTGGTTCTGACTCGAGTTATTATTTTTATTTATTTATTCATTTTTTCCAACTCTGACCTCCATCTTTTGACTGTCTCTAAATAGCTTTTCTTTGGTCATTTTTAAATTACATGCTACATTAACAATGATGCTACATTCTTTAATTTTAGAATTCAAAAACTGTATGAAATTCACTGATTATTTTTTTCTAGAAAAACTGTCCAGTCCTGTAGTCACTATAAATCTAGTCTTTATCGAGAGAATATTTATTTTTCAAACTGATGTGACAAGCACACATCTTGGCCTTTAGGCTTCATTTAGCAACATAGTATGGGAAGAAAGAAATGCTGAAAGGCTAAGCATATAACAATTACTTTTGGTCTCCTGTAGGATTATTGTATTTCTAGCTTGTATCTTAATGTTTTGCAAATATATGTAGCTTTAAGTGAAAAAGCATAACAGTTGAGAGCATTTAATACTGTTGAATTGAATCTCAAGTTAAGCAAGGCTGTCATGGTTTCTTTGGACAAACCCCAAATATTTGCAGCATGAGTAATGCTACACTAACAGAAATAAATGACAATAAACCAATTTCTGCGGTACTGACTTAGAGTATCGAACAGCACTGATAAAGATTCACTCACCACAGCCTGCCAGAAGCTTGCAGTGGACTGAACAGTAGGGCAGGCCTACCTATTTTTAGATTAATGTTTTTTTATATTATTTGACCTAAAGGGGTTAAACTTTTATCCTCAGATGATCAGGAAATCAATTTAGTAAATGGCTTTGTACTTGTAGCACCTTTTCAGTACCCCAAAGCGCTTCACTCTATAGTCATTCACCCATTCATGCACACCTCAAACACCGATTGTGGAAAGCTACTGCACAGTGGCCACAACTGTTCTGGGGCAGTCTGACCACCTCCAGCAGCCAAGGCAGGTAAAGTGTCTTGCCCAAGGACACAACAAGAGAGGCGGATGGAGCAGGGATTGAACCAGCAACCGGCCAATTGTGGGGAGAACTTCTACCCCTGCTGCCACCATCATATGGTGCTTTAACTAAAAATGAAACAATGATGTCATGGAAAATGTAGCTTAGTCTTTTCTGCTGCAGCAGCAAATTGCATTTCACACCGTTGGCCTGAAGTCGCATCATCAGCAGCTCCCATACGTCCTAGATATCAAGACTTATTGTTTCATATAATGTGCTTACTTTCTTCACATTTAGATCCTGTGCTTTTAAATAACCCAACATATTATATTGAAAACATTACGGCAATGTAGAACGGAATATTTATAGAAACAGGGATTTTTTTTTTTTTTTTTTAAGAATCTTTTCAGATCTAGTGGCTTTTATTTGATGGTGAATTGACATGAAAGTAGTCCAGGACTTGAAGCTGTGACAGCCGTGTCCAGGACTGATGCCTCGAATGTGGGTTGTCTGCTGTACCCCTGTGCTACCGCCATGCCCGGAGACATGGATTTTTGACATTTTAAAAATACAGACAAAGTAATATAATGGTAACGCATTTGAAATGTTCAGGTTAAATCCTGTAAAAATGCACCATCTACAGGTCAAAAGTTGAACTGCATTCACCTTTCGATGGCAAGATAATCTTCAAAGCTGACGATCGTTGCTGAGGTAAACTGTCTCTGCAATGTCTGACAAAGAAAAAATATTATTTTGTATGTACGTATAAAGTACGCTTATAGGTGTCACGTACTTGGAGAAGATTCATTCAGTTTTTATGCTCCACAAATCTAGAACAAACATCCAGAAAATTTTAAAACAGTTAAAACATTGTAAATCAAGGCTAAATACCCACTTTCTTAGAGTTCCCATTCATAACTGGAACATTTAGCAATATCTTTTATTAATATTTGATCATAATTATTCTTTATGACTTTTGATTTGACAAAACGTAATACTTATTGCTCGTTATTGTAATTTAGCAAGACATTCCTGCAGTTTAAATCATTCTACGATGTACCTTTGCTCAAGAAACATAATAGGAACTTGAAAACAACACTCTGTTTCTGACTGGAAGGAGTGCATTTCTGCAGATGGTGGTTGGTCCACAGAGAGAAGATAGAGGAGCTTGATTTTTTTCACAGCAATCACAGAAATGAAATGTTCACAGCAATGCATACAGAACACAGCGTATCAATTTGCAAAGTACTTTTCATCTGCCCCACTCTTCCATTGTTGATAAGGGCAATAATGAGAATACGAGGGAAAGCAGGAAAGAGAGGGTCAACTTGTTTGGTTGAATTGCCTGCTTTATCTGAACTCAATCCATTGACCTTCTGTCTCTAATCTCCAAGAGAACAGCAAAGGTGGTGTCTGAGCTTACCTACCTTTACATTTTGCTGATTTGCCTAAGGACGTCGTCAATACTTTTGTTTTCACATTCAAACACACCAATGAATTACAGTAGAGTGGGAAGCAGAACGCCTCGGCCCATGTAAATGTGATACAGACGATGATACCGACTGATGTCACAGGTACAATTGAAAAATGGGGCTAAAATGTGACTTTAGCTCAAGCCATCACCTCAAATGATGGTGACATTAATGCATTTATTTCTGGTGGCTGAAGTTCCAAAAAAGAAAAAGAAATGTTCAGCTTTACACAGGCACTAATCCCATCAGACGTGAACCCTTCTCTGCCTTCACTGATTTCAACCATGTCACTCAAGATTCAGATTATTTTAGAGAAACTATTACTTTCTCAACAAGGATGATTTTTACAGCACAACGTGTCCACAGAAAGGAAAGAACGCTTTGTAATATAAAGAAAAAAAAAAAAAAAATATATATATATATATATATATATATATATATATATATATATGTAAACTTTTTTTTTAAGCGAAACCACCACCTTGTGACTGTTTATGTAGCCTTTTTCTCTTCTTTTTTGGATTATCATCTTCAAACAACCACTTTACTGCTTTGAAAGAAAATTAAGTTTTTCATGTGGTGGGTCCAACTGTGGCAGAACCCAAAATTGGTGATCAGAGCCAACATTTATGTGGCTTATTAAGAAAGAAAATGGTACAACCATATTGTTTACTTTGGAATTCCAAGAACTATGCTAAAATCATATTATTTTCCATTATAGACTTCAAATGTATAGTAACTGTGATACATTGAAGCTTTTCTTATGAAAATATCTAACTTTTCTTCTGAAAGGATACATTAAACCAATTTTCATCACTGGTTGAGTTTCTGATTCTGCAATTTGGTTAAATATGAAGGGTTTTGATTTTTTTTTTTTTAATTGTGTTTGATGTGGAAAGCCCAGCATACTTAGTCACAAGAAGCCTACCATAGTATTGTGGGGCCTTCTATCAGATGAAAAATAAGAGCTTATCAGTATCTTTCAGAGCTGCCAAAAATGTCTTTATTAAGCAATTATTGTTTTCCCTTTCAAAGTATCTATTTGTCTATTTTTTAAACCCACTTTGTGCTTGCAATGTTGCAGGGGACTGGGAGCTAGCTCAAGTGTTATTATAGGCAAGAGGCAAGGCATACACTGAATAGGCTGATAATCCACCACACACTTACTCCTAAGGACAATTTAGAGAGACCACCTAACCTAACTTGCATGATTTTACATTAAGGGATGAAACTGGAGTGCCGAAAGTGAACACAGACATGCATGGGGAGAACATTCAAACTTCATGCATAAGCTGGATGGAACTGAACCCAACGCCTTCTTGTTTCAATGCAATACTGCTAACAACTTCACCACTTTGTGCCTCCCTTTCAGAACACACTCCGTCTCTGTTGGTATATTGTGTAGTCTTTACAAACTCGTGCCATGGCATTCTGGCTTTAGGCTCAAAATAAAAGCCACTAAAGGGTTAGTGGAAGGAGACTCTTTTAGATTCCCAGGCAGATCTAAGATGGCCTTAATGGAAAATAGTGCTAATAGCATTAAAGTGACAAACATCATTGACCGACCTGAGTAATAGGGGCCAGTTGGTGTTAAACGGTTCACCTAGGCTAATAGGCTCTGAGTTTTTTTATTGATTGCAATTCTGCTCTGACTGGTGAACAGTTTCCCAGCAAGCCTTTGTTCTAAGTGTAGTGTATTTCAAAATAATGCATGTATGTGTTTGACAGATGTGTTTATCACTACATAGCAAAATGAGAAAAAAAAAAAAAACTACACTGTTTAAAACCTTACGTGATCTATAGAAGCTGTTAAGTGTTAACTAAAATGTTCCAGAGCACAGCTATAGCACAAGTAAATAAAAACTATTTCTTTGTTTTTCATCTCTTTATCCAGCACTTTCTTTATTATGACTTGAATAGCTACCCAAAACAAACGGTAATGGAATACTTTCTTTCACTTTGATATTTATACAGCCCTCGTGCCCCCTCCCCAGCAGACTTTCCGAAGCTTAAAATTACCCTGAATATTTGTGCTCAGTTCCTTTTTCAGACCAAGATAAATATTGCCAATCTGGCCTCCCCTGCCTCCTGCTCGGCTTCTATGCTGTGGCCAAAAAAGAGAAAAATAGTCTGCTCTCCCAAAGGGACAGAGGCGATGCGGCTACGTGCAGGGCTATCTGGACTATATTTTAGATATTAGATTGCAATTCGTGCCATGGGAAAAAAAAAAAAAAAAAAGAAAAGCCATTTATCTCTCCAGTCTCTTCTACTTCAATTGGTGGAGATGGCTTTGTCTGTACAGATGTCACGGGTGACATTTCGAGACATCCAGCTCAAATCGAACGTTTGAAGTCAGTCAGCACAATACCTCAAATGTTGACAGCACAGGGTATGCCAAGTCATATGAGAGTACATCCCTCAAGTGATGCATTTTAGAGGCTGGCTCCACCATATGCCAGATGGAACAAGATTATGATGCCCTGGAAACTCTGACAGCATCTGGTATTGTGCTGGCAAACGCAGAATGCTAAATTTGTTTACATATCAATAGCTACCTGTCTACATAGCCACATCAACGGAATTTCTTCATTATCCTGCTTGGAAGGAGAATCGTTCGGAGCTCAAACTGATTGAATGAAAGTTCAATTTGCACTTTACTTTGACAGAATAATAGATAAGTTTTCAGTGGAAGAAATCATGGTTTTAGATAGGTGTTTGATAGCCGTGGTGATTGAAAACTGTGACGCCTTCGATCACAATTATAAGTGTGGATTGTTCCTTTACAGGGGTGTCAAGACATGTTTAAAGTGGTGAGATCTTGGCTTCAATTGGCAGCCTAACACTTCTACAATAGTAATTAGCTCCTCTGAGACCAGAAACAACACAGTGCAGAAAAAGATATCATTACTTCCTCATGCTCCTGTCAGGAGTCGTTAATCCTGTCCCAGTTGAATAAATAAACTAAAATCAACAACTTTTAAATGTAAAACATGTCATTATAACATCTGTCAGTGTTTTCCAGGGATGTTTAGTTGTCTTCTTTGAATCAGTCGTGAGCAGGGAAATGCATATTTCCACATAAATTCTGCGCTCTGGCATTGTGTTTTCAAAAGGGAATACAGATTCAATATAAAAATTGAAAGTGCTACGTTATATATTTTTCAAGGATTTGCTTTGTGCTCCCTTTCAGATGACTCTTGTAATTCCCCAGATTAAGTTGCTGTTGCCCTGAACCCACCTTGATTCAATAAACATGAAACAAGGCCAGACATAGATAAAAAGACAGACAATGCATTATAAACAGAGTAGGGAACGCACTTCCGTAGAATATGAATGACACTATGAGGTTGGCTAAGTTGGAGACTGTGAATACATTATTATAAAATAATGCTAACCTAAGGGGAAAGGTGAAATAACTGTGTTTACTGTTGCAACAATATCATTTGTAAAACGTTTGCTGTTTTAGCATGATGAGTGATAAAAAGAAAATATTGCAGGGGAGCAGCATGATTAAACGAAAAAAATAATTCCTGGACACAGCTAGCATAATTAGGGATGGGCATCAATTAAATTTGAATAATTCAGATTCCTAACGATTCTCAACTTTGATTCAAGCTATTTTCATAAGATGCCACCCATATCACCCATATCAGAAATCATCACTGTGTTAAATATTAATTAACCTGAATAAAAATTAAATGGAAATAAATGTCATTATCATTTTAAAAATGAATGGGTAAAAATTGCTTACGACAGGAATTTTTTGACCACATCAATCAAAATCATGGACAATAAAACAACTCTAGTGCGACCTCTCATTTACACGTGTCAGTATCTAAAGCTGCATGTTATTGAACTTCCACTAATCTGCTAACCTGGTGCACGAAAAAAACCAAAAACAACCCCTGTCCAGGTTAGCAGCTGGTACAGTATAAAAATCATTAACGGTGAGCAGAGTCGGGCAGTCTGGCCTACAAGACTGAGGAAGACCCAAAGGAAGAAGCAGTGGAGGTAGTTTGGAGCAGCAGCAGCACATCAAAAATGGAGCACTGTTTCTCAAGGCTCCATATCCAACCCTAAGCAATAATGATTATATCCAAAATACAACAACAATGCATCACTCTGGATGCATTACATGCCCAAATCTAAGACAAAGTACAGCTTAATTTCTATACTTTTGAAAGAAAAAATGTCTTTCTTCGTTATGGTTCCTTAATCTAAAAGATGTTAAGATGACAAGCAGCAGAAAACCCCTGGAAAACGCAATCGGACAAGATTGAATGATTTAACTCCTGCCAAAAAAAATATTATTACTGGGAGAAAAAATAAGTTAGGTGGTCAAAAGTGTGGCACCATTACAAAATCATGTTATATTGATCTACAAGAGCCTCTGGACACCTAGGGTTATTTCACACACTGAACCTGTGCAAACCACAGAGATGTATACCTTGGCAGAGCCACAGAGAAAGCCAGTGCATTCTGTCTTCATAGCGACTCAGGTTATTTGTTTTCTCTGTATTAGATTGATTCCCTACTGCGTTCCACTTGTAATGCCTGGATGCTGTCTGCTTTGTCAGCTGTTAAGGTGGGCCTTGAAAGGGTCCTTTAAGCTTGGGCAACAAAACAGAAAAAAAACTAAAACCCAGCATAACTCTGACAATTGATGATAAGCGACAAGTCTTCAGTTTTTTTTTTTTTTGTTGTTGTTTTTTTCCCTTTCAGTAGGGAAATCATTATAAGAAAAAGCCTACTTTTTCTTTTATTTGTTGATCCTGCAATATATTTTTAATCAATTTGGTATTGATCACTATGTAAATGGCTTAATATGAACTGTGAAGCTAAATGCATTCACCAAAGCTGGTTAAGCAGGTAAAACAAATTTCTCTCTACTGTGTCGAAAACCAGCAATATATTATCACATTTCCTTTAGACAACTGTTTTTTTTTTTTCAAACTAAACTGCAAATTGTGTTTAACACAGTTAAATAAACCAATGAACTTTGAAGCAAAATTACAAAGCATATCGTCAACAACTTTTTGTGGATAGAGTGTCGAAGTGATTGTTCATCATGGTACGGTGCTGTGAAAAAGAATTTGCTCATGCCAATCTGATCAGGTATTTGTACTTGACCTGCATTTAGCAGTACTGAAGAGAAACATTTTACATATTATTCACAAGCTAGCTGAGCTACTCAGCACCAGCAGCCAAATGGATCATTTTTCACGTTCATCGCTCTTCATGAGGAACTACTGAAGAGAGAAGAAGCAGCAGAATACTTTTACAACACCCAGTATGAACCTAACAATGATAGCGAACAATGAACTTCTACTACATTTATTCATGTTTCAAATCTGTTGATAGTTGTTGATGCTCTTATGGGGAAAATGGCAGACATAAAAATTGCAGAAATGATTTTCAGCATTTAGTTAAACTCCTGTTGTACTTTTGTTTTAAAACGTCTGTTGAGACAGCGGTATTCTGAAAATGTGATATTTACTGAGGTCATGCTTGTTATAAAAAGGTTGAAAACCACTGCGATTGATCACATTTTAATTCACACATTTGTGACTCTCTTTGTTACATCATCTGCGTGCCCCCTTTGAGTAACTGAGAGCAATAATGTTGCAAAAGATAGGAGGTGCTTTTGGACGGGAAAATATAGTGCAGTTCTGCTTGAACAAGGCTTGGCAGGCTTTGAATCTTTTCCCTATTTTGTTTAATAAAAGTTGAAGCCCCATAAATACATATGCAACATGACCAGGCGCAACGATCGCCGAGTCGTTGCCTTCCAGGCATACATTTTTGGCTCTTGCTGTATAATAAATATAATCATTTGCAAATCTTTGCAAAGCTTACTTTGCACAAGACACAAAGACATGATTAAACTGGCCCTGAGCTTCTTTCATCTTCATAAGAGAAAAATTCCCTAAGGTTCATAACATTTTGAATCATTCCACATTAAAATGTCAGAGACAAGCACAGTATTCACACCTGGGGTTATACTGTTCCTCCGATAGCTGGTGACACCTGCATCCAGTCTGACAGCTACACAAGCATCTGCTTACAACAGAGGCCTTCTGTTGTTAATGCTGCACACTTATCTAAGATATCCTGGGGCAATGTGCGGACAATACATCAAGCTGTGAAATTATGTGTGCTTGCTTAGAAACAAATGAAAGCCTCTGAATGTTTCCACCAGAATGACTTGCTTGGGCCTGCTGGAAACATGTTCTTGTGTTTTAAGCAGCATTTAGAAAAATGAATCGCTTTGGAACCATGGTACATGAAAAGAAAATACATTTTTTAAGAAAAAACATACAGATTATATTAATACATCCCACTTGGTAAATTGTTTACCTGCTAACAGATGTAAATTCAGAGAGCAGGTCTCCTTATTTTACATATTTGTGGCCCATTGCATCATTTCATGATTTTCCACATTTAAGATCTTCAACATCTTCAACAAGAACAAAACCTTCCAATCCAATCCATAACAAAGTTGTCACCGACATAATTATGTAGGTGATCCTCAAAATAAAATTAGAAACACACATACATGCATATGTATAAATTTTTTTCCAATACATCACTCAATATGTCGTTAAATACTTGAATGTATAAAATTTGCATTTGTAAAATGTATTTTATTTTTTCAAAGTTGATCGTCTTTGAGTTTTGGGCGCAATAACTGTTTATTGATTCATCCCCTTATGCCATTGCAATTCTACTTTAAAACGTCGAGCTTTAAGAAGTATTGCTCCTAAAATACATATCTTTTATTTAAGCCACAGTGACGATGTATTCTGTCCAAAGACATCCAAAGATTGTATAGGAAGAACTTTATCACCATCTAGTCAGCGATCTACATTTTTGATTATTTGCAGTCAATATATCTACATTTAAATCTATTCCATGTGCAGTTTATTATATTTAATTTAGAATAGGTTAGTATAAGGACTGTCTGATCATCTTGAGAAGAAGGTTCAATTTAGTACAGAGTGAGTGACTCCTTTAGTCAAAACATTATGAGTTGATTTAATTTAAAAGTAGCTCAGATTGCCCTGCTGTTTACCTGCTTCAGCATTTGGCATGCTGATGTGAGTTAATCTTTAGTGAAGTCAGAGATCATACAGAGCATAACATAAAATTAATTACAATTATTATTGACTTATTAAAACAATAATTTTGGCCAAAATAATGTTTGTGAAAACTACAAGACACATTCTTGGTCCAGCCATAAATTGAATGAGAATCAAGAGAAAACTTGGACCAACCTAAAAATGAAATTTTGGTCATATTGCAGCAATCTCACTTGGGAAAAAGTCTAAACTAGTTAATAGGGGAAAAAAAGGTTGAACCTTAATGGCAAGTAGATTTACCCATCTTTAACCCTAAGCCTATCATGCAAATATCTTCAGTGAATGCACTGTTTGCTTCCACTTTCAGGTGAAACATAAAACAATTGCATTCATAGAGTAATAGAGTTCATTTTTTATTCATTTCACTGACAGCTGTAATTCGAGGCACTTGGCTGGGATTGCCTGAAGACGGTCCACAATCTCCTCGTCCTACAGTGAGCTCGCTCACACTCTTTATGACAAAATGAAGTGCTACTCCTAGTTCACACTTCATTACCCACAGTAATGCCTAAGCACAATGATGTATGGAACTCTTCTCTTTCCTAGACTTGCTTCTGGCAGGGAAGGCTTGCCAAACTTTTGAAAGTGCTCCAAAGAAATGTGTCAAACAACTAATTTGTCTTGCATTTCTACACTATCACAGGATGAAATTCAAGGTATACATGAAGAGAAAGTCCAACAAACTTTTGAATTAAACACATCACAGACGGTTTCATAAAAAGCGTTCAGTTCCCAGGAGAAATGGCAAATTTAATTTTAAGGCTAGAATAAGGTTAATCCGAAAGTGAACTGATTTTAAACATGCAATTTATTTTTTATTATGTTAGAAGGCGAAAAGCATGGTACTACAATTTCTACACACCTTGAACTCTCACATTTTGTCTCATTAGAAAAAGAAGCGAAAGGAAAAACAAAAATGTTTTTCAAAGGTTTTTACAACTAATTTCTGATATAACTGAGTATATTTTTTGAGCACCATGAATCGATATTTTGTAAAACTACCTACTTACGCAATTACAGCAAGTCTTTTGAGGGATATCACTAACAGTATATCTGGAGACTGAAATGTTTCCTCCACCGGTGGAAAGTATTTCAAACTCAGTCGTATTGGATGGAGACCATCTGTGAATAGCCTTTTTTTTAACTCTTCCCACACGTTCTTAGTTGGACATGAATAAGCACATGAGTTTGTTTTGACATAAAAGCCTCTGCGGTGACCAAGTATGAGTTTGGGAATCCAACTATAGGACACATTGAGGGTATCCATGTGCCATCTAGTCAGAAAAAGAGTCTGTGGCCAACTTCCTTCACCTTAGCATGACAGGTACCCATTTTCATTTCAACTGTCTACACTGTTAATAATACAACTGCACTTATGGGGGAATTAAATCTGTTTGAAAGAAATACAGTTTTATTTTCAAATAGATTGTATTTAAAAGAAAGCAGAGATTTTGAGTGCAAATATTACAAAGGTATCAAATCCTGCCCTCGTATAGAAAATGTAAGCTCTTGATATTTCACATTATAATTTCTGCATATGCCCTGGAATAATTTGCTGGACATATGGAAGATAAGTGATAAACAGAAGTATTGATCTTATCGATCTGAAACCAATATTTTCCCTTGTATCAATATTATTGATATTTAGATTGATACGGCCAGCCCTACTTTCCAGCAAATCTAGCTTCTTAAGCTGCGGATCTCTAGACCTGTGACGTTCTCGTCGAACAACTTGTCAGTTTAGATTTTGGTTTAGGTGGAAAGCCAAAATATCCTTGAAGTTTGTTGTTGGAGCATGAAAAAAATAATTGAAAAGTATTCAGTAGTGCTGCTTTTGTTTCACTGTTGTTACAACAGTTGTATCAACAGTTATCCCTTTGTAAACTCTGGCGTTCAACTCATGACTACAGACGTAAAACTTCTGACACAGTGTACCCTCCCCTTGCTGCCCATCAATAACCACACCTTGCATTTTCTCTCAATGATACACTTCCCTTTCCACTTCTCCTCCAACATCATGCCATTAATCATCCACTCACCCACCTTAATCACCCTAAAGAGACTACTGTGGGCAAAGTTAATTGGAATTGTGTGGTAACCCATATAAAATGCAGATTGAAGACCCACTAACAGAGAAAAAGAGTGATAGGATGAGAGTGCAACACTTAATGGAAGCGCATAAGAGTATCTTAAAAAAAAAGAGAGTAGAAACTACTGCCCCCTTAATGGTCTTAAAGTAGAGTAAGTACATAAAAAACTGCAGTATTTTTTTAAGAATCTTGATTCTAATGAAGACCTTTCACTATTGACCAATAAAGCATGTGGGCCCTGCACAACCTTGAACAGATCAAAGCAGGTACAGGAAATTGAAAAGTAGGTAAATAAAATTCTAAAAACTGAATAACATGAGTTAAAAATAATAAAAACTAAACAAAAAAAGAAAGATTCACATCTCTAACCAAAGTTTGTAATTATAGATATCATGGAAAAAAAACCTTCTGTGATGCATAGTATTAGTTGATTAGAATCTGATTAAAAACAAACAGTAAACAAATTGTCTAAGAGTAAAAAGGCAATTTCTTTAGCTTTTCTTAAATATTTCTTCTTGTTGTTAAACAGCCATATTTTCTCAAATACAATATTCTAACCATCCCAAGTGAGCAATCATACTTAAAAAAACAAAAAAACCAAAAAAAAAAACAACACCTCTAGTGGCATGAGTAACTAATTTCCTCCCAGATAATGATGATGAGAGTTACACGAGAGGGCCCTGCAAAACCCTCATTATTATTATTGTTATTTTTTTTTTTTTTTTTGCTGTCAACAATTTGCATCAAATTTTTTGATGGGTAATTGAGATGTGAAATACACCTGGACTCGCATGAAGAGGCAAACTGAAATTAGCCACAGCCACAGGGTTTTTCCTTTTCTCAAACAGTTAAAATGAAATATGTGCAATGCTTTTCAGCACTGGCCAAGTTGAGCTGAAAGACTATTTTTAACTTTGAGTGCCACATAATGACAAAATAGGTATGCTGAGGCAACCAGACTAGTTTTAGCTTGCTTCTTTTTTTTTTTTTTTTGACAAAGCAAACACTAACTTTCAATAAAAAAAGTTAAGATAGCTATTTAGAGAAAATTTGCTTTGCTTTCTCAAGATCACCAGATTATTAAAATGTCACGACAGCAAAAGTTGCACTGTTTTAGGCAACGCTCCAGTCCAGACCTTCTTAAGCATCTGATATGTAGTATGTACCTTATGATTAGCATCTAAACTGGGCCAGACTTATTTAGATATGTTCAAAGATCACATGGAACAGCATATATACTATAAATATCCACCACTGCTACAAAAGTAACACAGGTACTCCCCAAATTTTGCCTAATTATTCCATTATCTAGCCTTATGCTACAGTATCTGGCCACAGCTCAGTGTGTACTGAGGTAAAATCCCCTCGGCACACAAAATTCTTGGAGTGGTCAAAACTGCAGACAGTTCAACCTACTTAATATTTACTGATAATTCGGTTAATAATTAGTTGACCACTTGAGGTTAATTGTAGAATGTGTACTAATGATCTCAATTTGAACACTTTCTCATCTGGACTAAGGTTTGCTCGAAAACAACCTCACTTTATGCATCCGTGTTGGCAGTCTTTGCAACTGCTTTCTTTTACAGCACTGTCAACATTTTATTGGTAACTTTTAAAGGACAGCTTCTCAAGTCAGTGCCCTGGTGGAAAACCCTTTTCTGATTTTCAAAAGAAAGAATCATTTTCAACATTCATTTTATAACTTTAAATATTTAAATCTCACACCAATTACATTGCTAAACACAACTTGTCATGTTTTATATATATGTCTTCCTTTGAGCACCAAAACACGTCTGAGCTGCCTAAGCTAGTTCATAATACATCTAAAGCCGTTGAGTAGGATTCGGGTTGCTCTCTATTCACTTTTAGATCCCTTTAATCTTTCCTTAAAATAACAAGTACAGCTCAAGAAATGGGGATATCTTTAAAAAGCTCAATATCTTTTGTCTATGAGTGAAACTTAAGGTGCGCCGATTCATTCCGCAACTTGGAACATTTCAAGCCTTTCATTATGTGATGTGATGAATGTGGCTTGCAAATAAAAACCTAAAATTCAGTGTCGTAGAAAATTTGACAACATAAGATCAATAAAAAGGAGATTTTGAAGAAACAATGTGGGCTTATGGAAAAGAATGCTTATTTCTATGCAATGGTTTGGCATTCTTTTGCATACATTACTGCATCAATGTGGAATGGTTTGGAGACGATCTGTGGCACTGCTGAGGTTTAAATCCAGTTTGCATTGACAGAGGTCCTTAGGTAGTCTACGTTGTTGGGTTTGATTTGAGTTGTGTTTTCTGTGTGACACCATGCCCCTCACAAAACCGTAGTTTGTGTTTCTCTTTGTTTCTAATTATTCTTATTATATCTACCGACGTTCCTTTGTGTTCTTCTTCACTTAAAAGTTGTAATTTCAAATGGAAAGACTGATCAAGGGTAATCACGGGTCTCAAGTAAAAGTTGATTGTAATCAACCATTGTTTATTTGATACTGATTAACTCAACAAAAGAAGCAAAATTCCCCAAACTGCTTTTGAGGTTCAGGTGAGAAAATATCTTCTGATGAGACATTAGAAAGGTAGGAACCAAAATGCTGTGGCTCTTCCAGGTTTAACCAAGTGGAAGTGACAAACCAATAAGATGCAGAATTATGTAGCATATGTGGATTGTGCTCACAAAGTTAGCCTCCTTCTTGCTGTATTTTATGCTACATGCACCTCGATAAACTGGAACTTGTGCAATGAGGCATATTTTTTCAGATGAAAAGTAGCTTTTAAAAATAACTTTTCAGCAGGTAAATTTAGTGAAGGTTAAGTCCATTTTGTTTTACTTATTTAATTTTTTTTCCCAATCTTCTAAGCAATTAAATGTTGTGTTTTCATTAGTTAATATTAGCAGAAAATGCTCATAAACAAAAAAAAAAAAAAAAAAAGCAATTAAAAATAGTTTAAGTTGTGTTTGTAATTAACTTGTGTTTTGCCTGATATATCGAGTTACTGAAATGAAATTACTTTTTGGTAACATTCTAACTTTCTGAGATACACCTGTAATTATTTCAGCATGTTTGATTTAAAAAAAAAAAAAAAAAACTTAGAAAATGCACATACTATCATGGATATAACAGCCTATCATTTTACCCATGGAAATTAATACAGACAGTGACATTGATTACATTATCAACCATTTTTCTTTAATCTTAAACTTATAATCCACATTAATTAGAGAACACACCACTACTTTCAAGGTCTGACACAATCAGTGACTGGTAACTAATGATACATCAATTTATGGTGTGCCGAATTTCTCTCTTAGAAAAACAGGAAGGACAAATATTCAGGCACACACCTTGAGCATAGCAATGGCCTAGGTATTTTGTGTTGTTGAATCGTGGGACACTAACTCCATGACCAGGGAATTAGCTTTAACTGGATCAGAGGCGATCTGGAGGAAAGTCAGCTTAAGAATGTCAGAGTTCACCTTAGCAGGCCTTGGCTACATGCTGCACAAAATTAAGTGCCGTGTCACGACAGGCTGAGTCACAACAACCTTCTTAGTATTTAGCTTTGTTGGAATTTTTTCAACAAGTGGAAAAACTGTCTAGTCTTCTGGTGATGCAGTCGCTGCTTGTTTCTCCCTTATTTACAAAAATGTGCATTTCCATGGTTACACAGCTTTACAAGGACCAGGAGCCCTTGGCTTGGAGTCTGTGTTGCTGCAGACTCTCAAGGTGCTGCCTTAAGGTAGCTATGGGGCCTTTCTTTCTGTATCATTGTTTGCTTGGGTTGCTAACAACAACCATCAAATTTGACTGTTAAAGCTAAGTTTACCAAAGGCAGGACAACACTTGACTGCAGAAAATGTCAATCTTAACCACCTAAAGTAATTAATAATTTTTCAAATGATTTTAATATGGTTTTTCATGGAAATTACATTTGATATTTGGTTCCAAAACTACTATTTTCTGCTGTATCGCTGGGAAATGAACCAAAAAGACACAGCCCTGCTAAACATTATGGAAACATGTTTGTGTAAGAATCCCCGGTTTTATCATTTTACTCACAACAGGACACATTTTTCTCTGTTTATTGTCAGAACCAAGTACGAGAGAGCACACAGAGATGCAAATACCAGCTACTCAACTGAGATCAAACAGTCCCGATTATCCTCCCATTAACCTACAAAAACCTCCAAACAACAGTCACATGACAACATCAAAGTAAATCTTTTAAAAGCTCTTTGTTGGCTGAAATCTGCAGCAGGCTGATAATAATTATTCTTAACAGTGGATGGAGCCCATCCACAACCTAATTACAGGGTCACAATGTAAGTGGGCACTTAATTGCTCAATGACACTAATCTACGTTGAGTTATTCAATTTTCTTTGTTAAAATGCTGCTTTTCGGGTGTAATTTGTTATTTTCATGCTTGTCAGACAGGATTTGTCTTCTCCCCAAAATCAGGCGGAAAATCCTGATGGAAAGCTTAAAACAGATAGCTAGCGATGGCTGTTAATGCCAGCCCAAATGAGTATTAACCTTATGCCCCTAGAATATTGACGGGGAACTAAAAGCTTGGCCCTAAAGAAATCCTGTTTCGAGAAGACTTTCTCGAGAGCAGACATCAGAATTCCAACGCTGTCAACTTTGCAAAAATAAATTATGGAGTTAAGGTTTTCATCCACCTTCTCAACATCCAAAGGTGATGCAACGCTGCACAATAGCGCACCACTACATCATGGTTGAGTGGTGAAGAACAGCATTTGAACATTGACACAATATATATGTTATCAGCATGCGTACATCTCAGTAATGAGGCCTTTGGTGCATGGTAGTAGAGGTTTAATTAGCCTCAATTTTCATATTAAAACTTTACTTACAACAGGTAAAGTTTAGAGAGGAATTAGTTTTAGTCTAACAACAGAAATAATATCCACATCCAGAGGCCTTATTGGAGCACACCCACTCACGGCAAGCAGAGACCTGCTATCGCTCGCGTTGTTTCCAGGTACATAATGATGGCCTAGGTCTTGTTTGACAACAGACTGGAAAATACAGAGCATGCAGCAAATTATTTGTTCATGTGGCTGACTAGAGCTTGAGCAAACTCTTCTAAAATAACTGATTTCCTTGTCGTTCGTTTTTAGTGGTATAGTTGAGATTTCTGTAAGGAAATTGTACTTTCATCTTAGTATTTATCATTTTGGCATTCCATAATCCTTGCTGTCTGTTTTATGTGATACGGATTATGGTAACTGAGGCCTCAGTGACAAAGGCATGCATAGATGTTTTTTTTTTTTTTTTTTTCAAAAACAGCAATTTTTAAATAATCATTTCCTCCTTGAAGTACCAAATAGCAGCGCCTACTATCCTCTTATGACAACTAAGCAGTTTCACGTCCCCGACAATTCCAAACAGCAAGTTTCATAAAATTTCAGTTTTAAAAGTTGTCATCACTTTTCGCAGTTCAGTTTTACAATCCAACAGCTAAATTGATACTTTAGAGGTTTTTACAACTCTACTTAATTGGTACCTCCAACAAAGATGTAAAAAAAAAAAAATCAAAACAAAACAATGTTTTAATAGTATCATACCACTTAAGTTGCTGTTTTTGCAATTTTTAAAAAGTGATAAAAGATTTTAAATGTTAGAGATTAAGGTGCTGCAGTAAAATAGAAATGTATTTTAAAGCTTTTTCCTCATCTTCATCCTTACTTGCCCAAAAATATAGAGGGGGTTGGACTGGACAAGATAAGGTTAATAATAGTAAGTCTATCCATGTGTCATTTTTTTTTCAGTTCAGAGATTTTACTTTTAAGAAAAAAAAAAAAAAAAAAAAAAAAAAAAAAAAAAACAACTGCAGGGTCAAGTGCTGTTCAGTGTTCCTTCATTGTTTAGGTCTTATTTTGAGGAACATTCCTCTGAAAGCTGAAACATTCACTCACTGCTGACAGAAGAATCAAAGGACCTGCTGTTTGTACCTAAATATAAATAGAAATACTTTCCAGTTAAAACTAAGCTGGCAGCTGGAATTAAGGGATGATGATATAATCATGCTCCTGCTGATATCTGTGCACTTCTGTCAAGCTGTCTCAGAGCTTTACTCACTGGATTAGGCTGTTGACCAAAAAAAAAAAACAAACAAAAAAAAACAAAAAAAAAAAAAACAATATTGGCTTGGCCAGCCTTGTCTCTCAGCCATAATTTACTTTTTACTGCACTGCGAATAGCTCCAAGGGCATGTTGCAGGTATTCATTATGAATCAAATTAGAGTACAAGTACTAAAATATGCACTCCGTAAATCTAACAAACAGGCCAATTTTGAAAACGATGTGGCTTTTTTCACCATTAAGGTACAGGAATTTATGACTTTTTAGTTTAGTGCAAGCATGGTAAAGGAGGACAATGCATTATTTATATATATTTTTTTTTAAATTGAGCTCCTCTTGGTTGATTAACAAATAAAGATTAATCCATGGCTTGGTAATAAATCAAAGTGTGAACCCAACAAAAAACTGAACTCTCGATGACCAGTAACGTGAGTTTTTACAGGTTGGTTTATCAGGTAGTTTTTATATGGTACATTTTTTTTGCAAGGGCTAGAACAAAAAACGTTCCAGATGAATTCCAAACAAATTGACTGCAATCCAGTACAATGGCTCATGAAGTGTTTTGACAGCGTCATACTTCTGTGACTTCCTCCACAATGTCTTTCAGCTCTTCTCGGATGCCCTGCAACAACGTTGTGTGACCAGAATCCCATTCGCATTCATCCCCTCTCCACAGCGTTTAGTCTCTATTGTTAGTACCTCACACATTAGCATCCGACTTATTATCATGCCCAAAGGTGGTAGCGTGGATCAAAGGCAAGGATGTACTGTTTAATATTTCTGTCTCATTACAGTGGAAGGGCTTTTGATTATTTGCCTTTGTGTGCCGTTGTCAATTTAATGCAGCGATGTCCTTTGCCGTGCAGCAGGAAGTGCACAATTACTAGAGGCACGTCACTCCTAAATTAGGAAAGCATGGAAGCTGCTGCAGAGTGACTTTTATGAAGACAGGTTCTGTAATTGGTCTTTATATGTCACCTGTCTGACAGTGTTCCTAATTTGGGAAAACTCCTGTGCCCATCAAACTATAGTATATACTTGGGTTCTTCCTTAAGTGTAACGGAAAGAGTACTCCTATCCCTTGGCCTTTTATATTTTGTCACATTAAAGCCACAAGATTCAGTACATATTTTGGAGCTTTCATGACATGCAGCACAAAGTGCTGGTTGCATGTACAATAACGTGGAAGGAAAATAGTACATGTTTTTAAATCACCTTTCAAACCGAAATCAGAAGTCATACCTCGTGTGTCATTTTAAAGGACAACTGTTTTATTGGAGAACATCATGAAGCCCAAGGAACATAGCAGACATTAGAGACAAAGGTGAGGAGAACTTTAAAGCAGGATTAGATTATAAAATATTATCCCAAGCCGCTCCTCCTCCTGACCTCCAACCCCAGATGGCAAACAGAGAGCGGGACTGTGGAAAGACCTGACTTTATAATCACCTAAATATAATCCTTTAGGT